>NW_017306961.1:461489-464626 GCF_000935625.1 Nanorana parkeri | reverse complement strand
CTGCAAGGGTCACTCTATGGCCGTAGAGATCCCCCTTTAGGAGCAACATACGTCCCTCCGGGTCTGCATAATGATCAATGTACGTCCATGGGACGGAGTTCGCTAACACTATACTAACCCCCTTAGATTTGGAGTCCGGGGAGGGGGCGTGGTAGGCCGTGGGGTATCTACTATTACCCAGCCTGGGAATGTGGCCGCTCTTAAAGTGGTTCTCTTGTAAGAGTGCCACATGGGTCCTTGTGCGCCAAAGGTCGTTCAGCAAACATGACCTCTTCTCAGGGACCTGGAGGCCACGCACATTGAATGAAGTGACTCTAAGCTCAGACATATCTGATCACAGAACCCTACACAATGAGGAAATAGAAAACAGACCCACTATACCTCTTGACGTCTTCCTGGAGTCCGGGGGAGGGAGACGTGCAGGTCGGGTCGTGGGTCCCGCTGACAGCACTTCAAGAGAGTCGACCAACAGACACCTGGAGGATGGGGTAGGGAAAAGACAAACAGGAGAAGGAAAAACACACGGAGGTGAGAACGTTTCTGACCACCGTGTGAGAAAGGGTTACACACACAGAACAGGACTGTTCTCACAGAGTATCCCCGGTAAGGAGAGAAAACACTCACAACGGGGAAATAAGTTGGACACAGCGACGTGGAGAGATGCAGACCAGGGTGACCAGTGAAATGGTAACATCAGCTCCGCCCCTCGCTATGTGCAAACTGCGCCCAGCTCCCGTACGGAGCTCCCCAGGTACTCATTGAAGACGATCTACCGGATACTTAAGGCACAAAGGAGTTGCGCCAGAAACACGAAACTTAGAAAACATCCTAACTTGGCTTACACAGTTCTAAGGATAACGTCCCATGAAAAGCAAAACCTAACGTGTCTCCCACCTAAGAGAAAAAAAATAAAAAATAATAATAATTTTTAAGTGAAGAGTCTGTTCAGGCTAACAATCCCAGGTAAGGAAGGGACAGGCGACCGCATGGGGGGTTCCCAGGGTCCGCCAATCCCGCCCTGCGATATCTCCCACCGGTCTCCTAGACTGAATGATTCCACCTCATCCCGGAATAGAAATGTGCTTTACTGGACACCCAGGAGCACAGGTAGATATATGTCCACTGCGGGGTAGGTGCTGGAAAGTCTGTCGACAGGTAAGGCCAGTAAGTCCTCATCACCGAGACAAATGTTTCGGGCGACATACCTGTTAGCCACTTGGTAAGGCCGTACCGTGCGGAGAAAGTCACATCGGGGGGTCCCCAGGAAGCCGGCTGGTTCGGAGGATCGTCAGGTAAGTGGGATCATCTTTAGCTCTCCGGGTCCGTGGGTCGGGCCCGCTGAGGTGGGCGAACAACCGATCTTTGACGACTTCTGCGACGCCCCATGGCTCTAGACGGTCTGTTGGATGAGGACATCGTCGAAACCTGGGAAGGTACCTCCAGCCAATCCGAGAGTGACAGGTCTTCACATTCCAGGAAGGTAGCTAATTCCGGTACCTGGCGGGGGTGAGTAAGCCTGAAAAACCGGTCTCCTCTGCCAATCAGAAGTGAGAATGGAAATCTCCAGCGGTAGGTAATCCCTTTGGTTTGCAGCAGGTCTGTGAGGGGTTTCAAGAGCCTTCTACGATATAAAGTCTGGGGACACACGTCAGGAAGAATTAAGACCTCCGCTCCATCAAACTCCACCGTCCCCTGCCGCCAGGCTCTCCACAGGATCTCTTCCTTAATATTGAAAAAGTGAATTCTACATAGAACATCTCTAGGTCTGTTAGCATCCGTCCCCATAGGGCCCAGAGACCTGTGTACACGGTCCAGTTCCATAGGTTCAGACGGGGGTCTGTTCAGCAGGGAGTTAAAGATGGCCGTTACCGCTGCTCTGCGAACAGGGCCCCCTGTAGCCTCCGGGATCACCCGCAACCGCAGGTTGTTGCGGCGGTTGCGATTCTCAGAGTCCTCAAGTCGTAACTGCATTTGGGCCATGTGGGTCTGCTGTTGTAACAGTGATGCCTCTAGGTGGGCCACCTTTCTGTCCAGAGATCTATCCGTGTCCTCCAACACCTTTAGTCTCCTCTCATGCTGTTCCACCCCCGAGCGCACCTCCGCCAGATCTGATCTAAGCGATGTAGCTAACTGGTCCATCATATCTTGGAGGTCTGTGCGGGTCGGGAGCGCCGCCAGGATAGACCGGAGCTCAGGGTCTGCGCCAAGGCCCGAGCAGTTGAGCTGGGAGGCCGTTGTCCCCACACGTGGAGAGGGCCGCTCCGCCTCCGAGTCAGGTAGAGAGAAAGCTGGGGAGACCGGTTGCAGCAGAGGTGCCTCTTCGTCCCGTCCATTGCCGGATGCGTCAGAGGCCAGGGAGGTCTGGGAGTGTCTCGGCGGGGAGAAGTACGCGGGCGTCCCGGTCCGCTCCCGCGTGCTAGGCCCCACTGCCCGGGGCGAAATATATGCTTCCATCCTGGTTTGCTGCTGACGTACAGGGGCCCGGGGTGTCTTGGACTTTTTCCCGGTACGCTTCATGGGGCGATGGGGCGAATACGATGCTGATCAGCTGAAAAGATATCCCTGGGTCTGCAGAGCTCCTCGGTTTAGCAACCACTCGGCGCCATGTCCAGGCCACGCCCCCTACCTTTTGATCTTAATGCGTCTTTACTCACTTGGCATTTTAAAAAGACTTTGAAGTCTTGTGAGTACAGGCAGATTATATTGATCACTTGAAATTCCGCAAAGGTGTGCATTTAATTTCTTACAAGTTGCATTAAGTTAACAGAGACATTGGGAAATCAATGTTTGCCATGTGCAGCCAGGCTCCCTATCCTGCCTAAACAAATGTTTCTGCTGATGGAGACTGATTGACTCTGGTTCCCAACAGATAGATACTGAACCTGGTTGAAAATGGGCTGGATGAGTCATTTACTAGTGATTTATAAACTCTGTGCATAGTCCCAAATTATAGCTAACCTAGTGATTTAAAAAGCTGCTAACACTACAAAATTGTGTGAACACAATCTAATGAAGAATTAAAACATAAAAGCAGTGTAGCGCTTATAAATATTATCTAAAACCATAAATCGATCTACATAATCATGAAATAATAGCAAATGCATATCATATAAAGTCCATAAATACTTGTCTCTTCA
>NW_017306961.1:451203-461001 GCF_000935625.1 Nanorana parkeri | reverse complement strand
GCCACTGAGTGTATATATATACACACACACACACAGAATATACTGTAATAACAAAATGATCCAATTCCATTAAACCAAAGCTTTTCACACACGTGTAAATCCACACACTGTGCTCAATGTGTATAGAACAAAAATTAACCCTGGTGAATCCTATCACCCTTTTAACACACACCTCTCACCCCAAAGGATGGACCTAATGACTATTTTAGGTCTCGTTAAGCTTGTTTCCCAACCTCACAGGAAAAAACCTGGATGGTGTCTTTGTCACCAATGGTTGGTGTATACTCTCAGAGAGGGAACTATGTATAAAATGCATTTAGTATAGCATTTATTCTCAGAGAAGAAACGGGCTGCAAAAATCAATCTGTTTGAAGCATTCAGCACGCCTGCGCCTCTGACTGTTCCACTTTCCGTAACGTCACCTGATCTCCGCCCTAGGCATTGGGTCCGGATGAGTAATTGTCATCTTTACTCTTTGAAGAGCCCCTTGAAGAGGTTTGACCAAAGGAGACTTTGAAAAGTCTTCACTGACATTTTGGAAAGTTACTCTAATCAAACTTGAAAAAAATGTCAGTGGCAATAAGATAGGTAGAACCATATAATTATTTTACCAGTCAATTGGTTGATAAAGTAGATTTAATAATTAAAGTGACACTAAACTCAGGAGTTAAATCTTAAAAATACATTCAAGTACCCTAATTATTAACAATACTGGACCTTATTTGTGTATCACTCGGCTGTAGGTAGTCAAATCATCTCTGAATTCATGCTGACACTGGTCCCTGTGTGTGTTGTACGGTTACCACTCCAATCTCGCTCCTGTAATGGACTTCAATTTCACATTTAGTTTACTAATTTGTTTTGAGATTGTAGTATATTACAGGAGTGAGCTTGGAGCAGTGGCTAATTTACAACACACACAGAGACCATGGGGAACAAAAGTATCCCTCTCTCCAGAAGCAAGGACAGTGTCAGCACCTATTCAGAGATGATTTGAGGATCTACAGCGGAGTGATACACAAATATGGTCCAGTTTTGTTAATAGTTAGAGTCAACTCCTGAGTTTATTGTCATTTTAAGGTAATGGAAAGCTTAATGATACAGTGCATCGACCCAAAGGATTGACCTACAATGCTGAATGGTTAAATGTTACTTTGATGTTACTGCAACTGATACTTTGCATTCACTTTACAAATGGTATACTTAAGTCAAAATGAAAAATTAGACAATGAAGAGCATAAAATTGGCACAGCCTGCGTGCTCATATCTGATTTTTATCAAAGCATGATTGTGGAACAGCATACATTTTTATGTCGGCTTTTTTTCAAAGTATGATTGTATTGACCACTCTGTCCCTTCAAGCAACTGTTGATAACATGGTGTTCTGAGAAAGCCATCTTGCCATGGCATTTAAGTTTTTGTGTATTCCTAATCCCAGCCACAGCAGTCTTCATTCCCTATAGAGGGCTAAACGATATATCACCACACTAGCACATGATCCCCTTTCACATTCTGTTTCCGTTTAACCCTCTTGGCTTCTTACCCATTTTGCTTATTCCATATCTCACAGCACAGTTTATTTCTGGCTCCTATCCCTCCCCAGACTTTCTGGACCCTCATGCTGTTCTCTCCCTTGCACTGTTCCTGGCTAACCCCTAGTAACTCTATATACCTTCTCTTTGTTAACTGAACCCCCTCTATTGTTGGGAGGGTGGGACTTTATTTTGCCCCATAATGACAGCATAACTGGATCCCCCTCAGATGATAATTATATGATCAATGATATGGTCCAGAAACAGTTAGACAAAATTAAGGGGAACAAATCACCTGGACCAGATGGCTTACACCCACGTGTCCTCAAAGAATTAAGCTTTGTAATTTCAAAGCCATTGTATCTAATTTGTAGAGACTCTCTAATGACTGGCTTGGTACCGATGGATTGGCGCAAAGGGATCAACGTCTTTACCAAGTAATTACAGACCTGTTAAGTTGAACTTCAATAGTTGGGAAGATACTTGACTGTTTGATCAAGGATCACATGCAATTGTTTTTGCTTGAAAATAATACCATAAGCGATAGTCAACACGGATTCACAAAAGACAGAAGTTGTCAAACAAACCTACTTTCTTTTTATGAGGAAGTGAGTAATAATTGTACAGAGGAATGGCTGTGGCTATAGTATTCTTGGACTTTGCAAAAGTCACAGTTCCCCACATGCGGCTAATGTATAAGTTAAGGTCAGTAGGTATAGAGTATTCAATCTGTAATTGGGTAGAAAACTGGCTTAAAGACCGTATGCAGAGAGTGGTGATCAATGATTCATACTCTGAATGGTCTGAGGTTGTTAGTGGTGCCCCCCAAGGTTCAGTGTTGGGCCCCTTACTGTTTAATCCATTTATAAATGACATAGAATTGGGGATTAAAAGTACTATTTCTGTGTTTGCAGATGACACCAAGTTATGTAATGGAATACAGTCCTTACAGGATGTCTCCAACCTACAAGATGATCTGAACGCTCTGTGTGATTGGGCATCTATTTGGCAAATTAAGTTTAATGTTAATAAATGTAAAAACATGCATGCATCATACACTCTATGTTTGGGGGAGTCAATGATGGAGAAAGATCTGGGTGTTCTGGTAGATCATAAACTGAATAATAGCATGCAATGTCAAGCCGCAGTTTCTAAAGCAAACAAAATACTTTCTTGTATTATACGAGGTCTAGACTCCAGAGATAGAAACATAATCCTGCCCCTGTACAAAGCATTAGTAAGACCTCATCTGGAATATGCAGTTCAGTTTTGGGCACCAGTTCACAAAAAGGATATTGTGGAACTGGAGAAAGTGCAGCGAAGGGTGACTAAACTCATAAGAGGCATGGAGGAACTCAGCTATGAGGAAAGATTAGCTGACCTGAATTTGTTCTCTCTGGAGAAGAGGCGATTAAGGGGAGACATGATCACAATTTATAAATACATAAATGGTCCATATAAAGAGCTTGGTGCCAAATTATTCACGTTAAGGTCACTGCAAGGACAAGGGGGCACTCTTTGCGTCTTTAGGTGGGTTCCCTTCTTCTGGATCAACAGGGGGTAGCTGTGGGCATAGCATTCTGTTTTAAGCTTCTCTTCTCTTTTTTTTCTCTCCGTATGTCTATCGGTTGAACTCGATGGACTTGTGTCTTTTTTCAACCTGACTAACTATGTAACTATGTAATGGCGTGAGACCTGCCAGGAGGCAGAATTTTTAGCCGCACTGTTACTGCATAGATGAAGCAACTGACTGATAAAATGATTGGCTACTTTGAATTACTACCGTGTTTCCCCGAAAATAAGACACTGTCTTATATTTTTTTTCCCCAAAAAAACACACTAGGTCTTATTTTCGGGGAAAAACGGTATGTACAGAAATCAGGACCGTGACTGTCACGCAGAGCAGAGATACCGGCATGTAATGTACTGTATCATACAGTACTGGAGAAGGGGAGTGAAAGAATGGTACTGTGACTGTCACACAGTGTCACAGTACGGTACCTGGCTGCAGCTGTCTGGAGCTCTCTGATGCCGTCCAGGCATACTAAAAGCCGAGGCAGTCGGGAGGCAGTCGGGCGGAACGGCTTGCAGACGGGCCGGAGGGAGGGAGGGAGCTGCGGCCAGAAAGTTTTTTACGATCTCTACTTGTTTTTAGACCGTACATGCAGACGGGTGGACCGGCGGGCAGACGGGCCGGAGGGAGGGAGGGAGCTTTGCGATCGTGACATTTTATTAGACCGTAGTCGTACATGCAGACAGGAGACAAGCTGCACATGTCATTGATTTTTACACTCGGACCCCTTGCTGGCTGCTTGGATGCAGCAATACATGTGCACCCCCTACTGCCGAACCAGGTCTTATTTTCGGGGTAGGTCTTATATTATGGAAATCCCTGAAGTTAGCACTAGGTCTTATTTTCGAGGTAGGTCTTATTTTCGGGGAAACACGGTATGTATGAACACAACAAAAGGTGTTCTTTTAGCCTACATTTGCTATTTCCTTTATAAAATGGATTTCTATCAAAAGGTTATCTGTAAAAGTAACAGAACATTTGGGATCATTAAGTTTTTTATTAGGCCATTGCAGATGCCAATGATGTAGTGCAGTACTAGATCCAGTATCAAATCTTTCATCTGTTAATAGCAGTCAAAACAATTACGGATTATTGCTGGTTGCTCCTTTGTGTTACTGCCCTTCACACTTTATTTTTCACACTCCTAAATACCCCAAGGGTACATTGTTTACTGGCAACAAACCTTCTTCTTACACCGTATGTGAGAGCTGCATTCAATATCTACTGCTATGGAGATAAGGGGAAAGTAATGGTGACATCACAGAATCCCTAAGAAGATAGAACAGCTCTAAAATAAACTTGCTGAATTCTGCTAGTGTGAAAATATGGTATGGTGTGCACAGTTAAAAAAGCAGAATAACATCAACGTCATTAGAAAGATAGAGTGAACAATATTTTCTAGGGCTGTGCAAATTAACGATTAATTTATCGATTAATCCTTAATCTTTTTGATCGGTTAAAAATTTTTTGATCGATTACATTTTTTTGAAACTTTCTGCACGAGCGCCAGCCAAGGCATTGGCCTATACACATACAGCACAGCAATGAAGTAATAAAATGAACTAGGATCACACTAATCCAGCGCGTTATTATTCTGAGTTGCCCCACTCAAGCGGCGGCCATATTGAGTGGGGCACGTGGGATTACTAACGCGCTGGATTAGTGTGATCCTAGTTCATTTTATTACTTTATTGCTGTGCTGTATGTGTATAGGCCAATGTAGTTGGATCTGTATGTGCGTTATAATTAATCGAAATGAATCGATTAAAAATAATTTTGATTAATCGAACACGAACATTTTAATCAGTAACAGCCCTAATATTTTCTTCCATATTTTTTTCTTTATTTTCTTATACTTTAGCTCCAGAAATCCTGAGAGGATGTGCTTATGGACCTGAGGTGGACATGTGGTCTGTGGGTATAATAACCTATATACTGTAAGTACTGAAATATGTATTATTTTTATATATTTAAGGGCTGGGAATTCCAACTGTTGAAAAGGAAGGGGTTGTTGCTAGACCTGCCATTGGACCAAACCTCCAATACTTTTTAACTTGAACCTGTTCTTTGACCATGCAGGTCATAGCCTTTCCCAGCTGCATATACTTACCTTTCTTTTGTTTAGTGGGAGCAAAAGAAACTTTAAAGCAAACATGTGCTTTGTACATGCTTGACAAAGCAACAATTTTGCTTTAAACCCATCACCAGCATCAAATACTTACATCGTTTGCTCCCTTGCTGCTCTGTTCTGGGTATTGGAAATCATGTGATTTTCTCTGGCCCAGGACCATCCTGTTTTATTTACCCATTCCAGTCCCTAAGCCTGGGGCAGGTGTTAAATAGTAAATAACATGGCTAAAGATTTTAAATGTCATTATTAAAACTCTACCCTGGTGATTTGATAGCAATTCACATCCTTTGGATATGTGGTTTGAACATTTAACACCTGTTCCAGAAATAATGGTACCATCGTGGCTAGTACTGTACATGTAATTGAAACAAGGTAGTTTCACAAGATTTCACACCTCCCATCAGGTTATTGGTCAATCATCATCTGCCTTGACACATTCCATGGTGATAGGAGTTAACAGTGAGTTACCAGTGTGGCTGTGAATGCTGTAGTATGTTCCTGACACTTATTAGAACTTGCAATAGGTTGGACTTGATGGACTTGTGCCTTTATTCAACCTCAAATACTATGAAAAAAGTGACTTGGATAAGCTATAAAACGTCTGCTACATTGTAGAACAAATCCACTGGAATGTTACTAACCACTACTAGCTATGCCTTGACCTGGAGGAATGAGAACCTTCAGTGACAATATGCTATAAAAGAATTGTGTAAGATGAACTTTGGAAATTACATAGAAATTTTATGATATAGCAAACTGTAATAGTTCTTAGGGCAACACTTGTTCCTAGTCTACTGACTGTGCATGGTTAAATGTCCTCTGCGCTGTGGTATATATTATTGTTACATGCAAAACACTATCAGATTTGCATATTGTCATTCCGTGTGCAATATATACAGTATATACATATATATATATACATATATATACAGGTGAAACTCGAATAATTAGAATATCGTGCAAAGTTCATTTATTTCACTAATGCAACTAAAAGGTGAAACTAATATATGAGATAAGACTCATGCAAAGCAAGATAATTCAAGCCGTGATTTGTCATAATTGTGATGATTATGGCTTACAGCTCATGAAAACCCCAAGAACCCCAAATCCACAACCTCAAAAAAGTAGATTATTACATGCAATCAATAAAACAAGGATTGTACATAGAACAATATCGGACCTCTGAAAAGTACAAGCATGCATATGTACTCAGTACTTGGTTTGGGCCCCTTTTGCAGCACTTACTGCAATTACTTTTGCACGATATTCTAATTATTTGAGTTTCACCTGTATATATATATATATATATATAGTTATATATATAGTTATATATATTTATATATATATTAGTTTTCTTTTTTACTTTATTTTCACCTGTTGCTCCGGCTCGTAAGTCTGTTATTTTACAACGTTTTCTAACAGACCAAGTTGTCCAGCAAAAGTAAAGGAGATAGAGGGCTGAGACAAACCATTTAACATTGACAGGGGTGCTTACAATGATCAGCTTTTATTCACTTGTGCAAAGCCTTTATCCCAAAAGGAAGAAATAAACTGTTGCTGTAACTGCTTAAAAAGAAAACCAATGCAGCCACCACATTTAGGAATTGGTAAGCTGCAATATACTGTATATAACATTTTTGTTTTTGGGCTTAGATATACTTTAAAAGTTAACGGTCCTCACAGATTCGGTGTTAGACATGAATTCCTTCAGTGGTTCTGTTACCTATACACAATATGCACTGTAAATAGGTTGTGCCTTATTACTATAGAAATGTTACACCCAAATGACAAATTGCTATGTTATCTTCTGTACTACCGTATGTTGGCATCACTATATTAACATCAAATTCAAACTCTCTGCAGGAGTTCTTCATGAACATTATTCCTCTTTCACAAACCTTTACTACAACAATATGGGCAGTAATTACACAGCATCACCCTGTGATCTCTTATGACACAACATCCTGAGAGACATTCCTTGCTGCCTTTACTTGACCATATGTTGCATCCCTCACCCATATGCTTCCTAGCACTCATACACATCGCCATGCTGTAGCTGTTGCAGAAATCACTGTATATATTTAGACGTGTAAATGAAATGCCTGGAGTTGTCGACATTGCATAACATCTACAGTATCAAATAGAAAAAGTAATCTTCAGTAAATCTATGGTTCTTTGTTAGGACTGTGAATTAGATATGACGTCAAAGTTATATTATAAAGGTTTATTGCGCAGATGTTTATTTTTTTTATTATTATATAGGCACCCCATTCCTGTAACAGACAGGCACATGTGACAAGGGTAAAAAAAAACTTTGCTTCCATGATACAATAGGAACTTTCCATGTATTCCTTTATGTCAGTTATTACGATGCAGTGAAGGGGGAGCACAGTCACAAAATTATTTTGGGGGGTCAAGTACTAGACTGTATTTTAGCTCCTCTTTCATTATTATTGTTATTATTATACAGGATTTCTATAGCGCCTACAGTTTGAGCAGAGCTTTACAATTCATGCAACGAATTGAGAGAAATTATATTATATTAAATAATTTCAAAAGCTCTTTTAACACAATACTGCTTTTTCATTAAACTGGAGTTCTATCTTCCCCATTATCTTACAAAATTTTGTTATGAGAAAAAAAATTGACAGCAATCATTCTATAAAAAATGGTCCAGTAAATGGGAATTCTGGGGGCGCTGCCTGATCCGTACCACAGTCAATAGAGTACAGTATAAGTGCAGACAGGGCACTGGACAAAGCTCTATGGACAAAATTGAAGTGGAATAGTTTGATAAATATATGTAATTATAGCAGATTACATTGTATTGTGTGTATTCTGTGTAAATGTCATGTTTTCACTTTTGAAATTCCCGCCGGCCCTGCCCTCCACTGTTCCTGAATTCAGAGAAGAGTTGCCACTCCCATGTAGGCTGTGCTTGCTTGCATTACTGGGGAATAAGAAAATGTTGCAAGGGGTATGGATATCAACATTGTCACTGCTGATTCACAAGCCAGTAACTTGTCAATGAGCACCTGGTCACACCTAGCCCTACCCACTGCTTTCTGGATTGACAGCACTGACTGTTTTGCTAAAACTTCTCACTGAGCTGAAGTGTCTGGGAGGGGTAGCATATGAGACACAAATTAATCAGGATTTGGCTCAGTCAGGGAAGGTAAAGGAAGTTTTATGTTTACTTTTCTCCCCCACTGCTTCTTCCTCCATTATAGCCATCGCAAAGTATATGGTGCATCCAGGTATGGGGGGTGTCCAGGCATAAGACCCCCCCAGGATGCAATGCTTGTGAGCTAGTTACTAGCCCCGAACATTGTAACATGAGAGAGGAGGGGGGCAATATCATTAAGCTTCTGTAAGCTTGTGACACCATCTAAAATGCAGCTTACACAGAGTACTTTGTAATGGATGTGATGAAGGTAGGTGGGGGGCGTTGAGAAGGTATTAGGGGACCAAGCTGGGGGAGTGGGGCTAGAAAAACATACCCTGAATGGGCAAAGTGACAGAGTAATTTGCCAAGAGAATAGAAGCCTACAATGGGTTTCAGTAAAGAGATTAGAAAAACCTATACTGAAATAAACATATGCTGCCATGGCTGACCTTTCTGCTGATACTGCCAGCTGCCTGGCTGTCATACTATTTCAGCAGCTTCAGTGCTATCTGAGTCACTGACCCAGAAAAAGTATGCAGGTCAGGAGTGCTGAGTTCAATCTGAACTTGCTGCTGCATTTTTGTTTCAAGTCATTGACTCTAAAAATATTTAAATCCAAGTCAGCCAGGCAATTAGAGTTTTCTGAAGGATGTAATTATAAAACTTAACTCTTAACATGTAATGTGACCCTAACATTTGACCTTCAACATATCCCTAATTTGGAACCCTTAAATGTAACCCTTTACCTGCACTCTAAATAATTCACCCATGGTTTAACCCTCTAAACCGAGACCTAACAAAACACTAAAGCTTACTCCTAACACTAACCTAAAGTGCCTGAACCCTGACCCAATCCCTAACGCCTTGAATTAACCTCTGCAGCAGCTTACTTGCCGTTTCCAGTGCCCTTCGGGGGTTTTTTTCAAAGCTATTTAACATATTCCACATTACTTGACATGGGGGGTAAATTATAAAAAGATTAAAAAGAAACTGTATTTCTGTGCACAGCAAATTGTCTGGTTTTGGTTGAACATAGCTATTTTGTGTTGACTGACTATGCCAATGTCTCAACTGGCAGGCTGTGTGGTTTTGAGCCTTTCTATGATGAACGTGGGGACCAGTACATGTTTAAAAGAATTCTTAACTGTGACTATGACTTTGTCTCCCCCTGGTGGGACGATGTATCTCTGAATGCCAAGGACTTGGTGAGTTAACTGCAAGCATGCTTTACCTCCTCTGCGCTTTTATTGTAGTACATCACCATGAAAACATTATTTGTTTGACATGTTACAAGGAAACTGTAATAAGAAAATGTAAACTAGCATTGCTAACTTCTACTTAGTTGTGCTGATGTTCTTGATACCCTGATTCTATATATCTATATATATCTATATAT
>NW_017306961.1:422086-451068 GCF_000935625.1 Nanorana parkeri | reverse complement strand
TATATATATCTATATATTGATATATATAGATATATATAGATATAGATATTTAAACTGCATTTAATGTCTAACAAATAACAGACAATGTAATAAAAATCAAACATAATTAAAAAAAAGAGTAAATAAAAAGTCTTCTCTGTGTCATTAGTGAAATAGTGAATGCTAGCGCATACAGCAATGCCACTTAGGTACAAGAAAATGTAATTGAGCAAACAACATATTCGACAAAGTAAGACAAATATTATTATTAGGCTATACAACCCCAGAGTCCTCCAGTGAGGAGAGCATATGAGTGAATGTAATCCACAGATCCCAGATTAACTCCTGAGGTTTGTCTCTAAACTCATAAGTAACTTTATAGATCAGGAGATTGGATTTAAACAAAGAGCTTCCATGCAGACAAGGAATGTGGGCTCTTCCAGGACAGCGTAAAAATATAAAATGCCTAAAAGAGATTTTGCATATTTGGAAAACGGTAGATCTTCTAATATACTTAGGGTGTTATTCACATAGGAGCCAAAGGATTCAGCCGTAGCTGCGGCTGATCCTTCGGCTCTCTTTGGTCGCCGGAACGGACTGTACGGACTATTCACTATAGCCCGTACAGCAGCTGAAGGCGGCCGAGGCGAAAGCATATGCTTTGGCTCGGCTGAGCCAAAGTGATAGCCGAAGTGGGGTGAATGGCCTGCCGAAGGCTGGCCTTTCGATCCGCAAATTGTTTGGCTCACTTCACTTCGGCTGGGTTATTCATCTGGCTGCCTTCGGCAGCTTTGTGAATAACCCATGTAGAGTATAATATACTTAGAGAAGGCAGGCTTTCTGATTGCACACACCAGGCAGCCCTAAAGCGGTTGGGATAAAGTTACCCACCTTGACCCAATATGAATGAAGCAAGGACTGGTCCATAGGACGTGAAAGAAGTCTGCCATTTCTCAATAACCATGGAAACATGACTGGGAAGAGCGCAGGCCCAATTTGTGTAATTTGATGGGGGTACAATTAAATTGAGGGAAGATTTTTAATTGTATAACTCTGTCTTTAGATGATATCATAAAAACCCTATAATTATCCTCAAACTCCTGCCAATCCTCATCAGAGGGCTGTAACAGCTAATTATGCATCTACCCTTTGCTTGCTGATATATAAATTGAAGACATTGTTTATTCCTGCATAAGATTTAGAGTGCAGTTTGCATTTATTAGGGTGTCTCAACAATTTTTTCAAGGGGCAGGGCAGAGACCCTAAATTTTTAGTTGTAAAGATGGCGCTTTATGTGTATATACAGTTTGTTGGCCCTGATTCATGTGAGCACATTTAGATGTAAGTTAAATGCACAGTACTGTACATGGAGGTACTCATATTTTATTATGAATGTTGTATTTATTCATTACAGGTGAAAAAGTTAATTGTGTTCGACCCAAAGAAGCGTCTCACCACCCTCCAAGCGTTGCAGCACCCCTGGGTCACAGGAAAAGCTGCAAACTTTGCTCATATGGACACTGCTCAAAAGAAACTGCAAGAGTTTAATGCAAGACGCAAACTGAAGGTATGGATGTTCTTGCTGTATAACTGCATATAATTTCAGAGATTGCTATGGTGT
This sequence comes from Nanorana parkeri, assembly GCF_000935625.1. Classification (NCBI taxonomy): domain Eukaryota; kingdom Metazoa; phylum Chordata; class Amphibia; order Anura; family Dicroglossidae; genus Nanorana; species Nanorana parkeri. The sequence goes on along the minus strand of NW_017306961.1, from coordinate 449,468 downwards.
AGATTAATTAAACTGAAGGGAATCTTGACTTTCTATTTTCACAGAGCAAACATGCACAGAGACTCGCAGGCCGAATGGCTCTTAGAATTGTTTATAAATATGTCCGTCCGTTTTTTTACTACGGGCGGACGGCAAGAGGTTAATAAAGGGTGGAGTCCTTGACAACAACTCTAGCGGGAAATACCTGCTTGCTAATTATTTATGTGTGTTTAATTTAATAGTCATTGCTGATAATGAGAAGCAATTTCTAGTCTATGGAAGTTTTAAAATATTGTAATGTTATACCTGTATGGGCTTAATACCTGCAATGATCCATTTTTACTTTGACTCTATATTTTGCTATACATTTCCATGCAGCCCAAGCTGTTTCACAAAATCTCTAGTGACAGGGGCTGGGACAAACTATAACACTAGTATGGGTGATTTAGTGTTTGGCACTACAGTTGCCATAACAATGACAACTTGCTACTATGTGTATAAACAGATATAATACCATACAGGTAACCAATGTATGTATGTTATCCATTTTGTTTTTTTGAAAAGTAAAACATCAAGCAAAAAAGATTATTGCCATTGAGTCGTTATTTGGCCTTCCGTAATAAATGATGCTCAGCCCTCGTAAATGTCAAGGATCTTTTTTGCTTGTTGATTTACTTACCTATAAACAAAAGGGTAACATATAGAATGGGTTAACAAACCTGAAAGTACATTTTTCTATAATGTGTCTTGCATCTTTACATAAGCACAGAGTAAAGCTGTCCAGAAAAAAACACCAAATGCTAGAGCCGTAGCTAGCTCTTTTTGCTCCCAAGGCAAGAACAAAAAATTGTGCCCCCCCAACAGGCATGTGACATCACCCACGGCCTCATGTGAAGTTATGCTCCCTGCCTCCAGGATGTGTTTTTTGTAATTATTTTGTTTTATTTATTTTTTTGTTTTTTATTTATTTTTTATTTTTTTTACTGTTGGGGGGGCTTCGGGGAAACATCATGGAACCCCTGACATTTCCCTTTTGAAATAGAAAAAGAAACTGAGGACACAGAGTCCTCAATCCCTTTTACTGCAACCTCTGTTCTAGATGAATGGAAAGCACTCAGTACAGAGGCTTCTCATTCATTCACAAACTGCTGATAGTAAAATATTTACTATCATCCAGTTATGAATGGGTAGAAGCCTCTATAGTGAGTGCTTCTACCTATTGAGAAACACATGAATGAACAGGAAGTGATGTAAAGAACTTCCTGTTCATTCATAACAGGGACACATAGTACTATGTGTCCCCAGTTATTTACAAACACCAAACACTGGAGTGATCAGCTGATCACTCCAGTGTTTGCGCTGCATAGAGGATCGGTAAATATCACTGATATTTACCGATCCTCCGCTCTCCATCCTGAGCGCTGAAGCCAGCGAGGGGAGAAGGGGTGCCGAGGAAGGAGCACTGCAGCCGACATGGGAGGTGGGAGCGGAGGAGAGAGCTGTCACTTCAGGATGGCCCAGTGTTGAGGAAAGAAAGAGCCCCCGGTTGTCAGATACTGGCCGAGTGTCTCTCTCTCTCCTCACCGCTCTGGCCATTCTGAAGTGACAGATTTCTCCTCTAACCCCACCCCCGCCGGTTGCAATGCCGGTTCCAGGTAGGGGAGTGCCGAGGAGAAGCTGGAGCCCGTGCCACCTCTCTTCTCCTTGACGAGCCACGGCTATGTTGGCGGCCTGGCACTCCTGTTGCCATGGTGCCCTGTGCTCGCCATGGCAACAGGGGCTAGGGCCGGCCTGAGGCGAGTTTCTCACTCACCTCATAGTAGCTACGGTGCTGCAAGATGCCCCCATCCAGTCTAAACTGAGAGAAAGGGGGAATACATTGCAACCTCCTCCCACCCCAGGCTAGCAAATGTATTCTGAGAGTGGACAATGTATATCAGCACATCAGGCAGACAACTGAGGAAGAAAAAGGGACAGAGTGAATTGGTTCTAAATCAGGGACAGTTGGGAGGTATGCAGCTATGACTGCTGTCATGTACATACATAATTACAAACTATACATGGAAATGTGTTTTCTAAAAACATTATAACTCAACTCCATCCAAAACATTTTATCTAATTTTGCATATAGTAGGAAAAGGTTATTGCTGAATCTGTCACTGCAAAAGAGATTTCCACTTACATCATGTCAGGACAGGAAGTGATGAGAAATCTCTTCAATGGCTAATCAACCAACAAAATCAATTTTAATATAGTGAAGAAAAGGTCTGTTTATTTGGTAAGTGCAAAGAAATACCTGTTGATCCTACCAGAAAACATGGAAGCCAATAACTCCCTGTATTCTTTGCTTCTGCTGCAATATCATTAGTTACAATATTCCCAGCAATCTCTGTGGACTAATGAACACCTCCCCTCCATGGAGATAAGGTAAGGAGTAGGTGTTCTGAAATCCTAGCATACTCTCTTAGGGTGCTGCTTCTTCATAGATACAGTACACTGAGCAAGCATCCTCACCCTAGGGCAGGAACAGGGAGGACAGGAAGGATAGGACAGGAAGTGTGTTTCTTGGCAGGATCATTAGGTGGGGAAAAAAACTAATGAATCCACAATATGTAACGACCAGTAAAGATTTCATTTTTTGGGGGTCTACATACACTTTAACGTATATTCGCAAGATTATTTATATTCAGCAGATGATATTTACATGTATAGCTACATTTTTCTTTTTAAAAGACCACTTATTGCTTTCAAGTTCCCAAACTCTCATGTGGATTAAACCTATGAACTTGTATTTCAGGCGGCTGTTAAAGCTGTAGTAGCCTCAACTCGTTTGGGAAGTGCCGGCAGCCACAGCAGCCACGACAGCAATAAGGCAAGCCGAAACCCATCTCCGGTTCAAGAGAGCGGCCATGAAGAAAGGACAACAGCAGAATCCAAACAGGAAGAAGGAGCCTCTTGAGTCTGCCAACTCCATGTTTGGGTCTGGGTCTCTGCCATTTCATGAACCAGCTACATCAATCTTTTTCTTATAGGAAAGATTCCTTAGCATGGCCTTCTGGCAGTTCTTTTCATGGGGTGCACTGAAATGCACAAGTTGGTTCTACTCTGTTCAATGCATGTGACTGCTTATCAAAATAGTTACTATGGGTGACCTGAGACATGGAAGGTGTAGTTCTCTTTCTACACACGAAGTATGACATGAGCAAATATTCAATTATAACCTTGATATGCATATAGTATCTACACTCTAGCTAGAAAACGAAGTGAGTAGTGTTTCATTTTACAATTTTATAAAAGTAATGAACTTCATAGAGGATATTCTACTAGCAAAAGTTTTCATTTCATATTATATCATGTTGATGGTATGAATAATAGTATTCAAAACTTATGTTTTACATTATGGGGCCATATGTTTATGGGGCTTACGTTAAGAAAATATTAATGCCACTTACACAAGATACATATCCCAATAATTTATCATCTAAAATAATATTAAAGATTCAACCAAGTCCCAGGCATACAAATACATTCTAGAAAACTTTGCTTAAAAGCAAGGTTTCTTAATTCACATATATTGCAATATATGTTAATTCCAGCCAATTGTGTGATCCATCTCAACCCAGCCCCTACAGTACCAGAAAAATGGAAAATCCTCTTTTAGCCCTCATTCACACAAGTAACGGCCGGCCGGTACAGATCTGTGCTGCGTGCACGGCCGGATTGGGCCGCTTCCAGGAAGGGCAGGTGCTGCGTGTGATTTTTACGCAGCAGCCTGTTCTTCTCTATGGGAGTACGCGGCCGTACGCCGCCCTACGCTCACCCGAACTGCACGTTCGTATGGGTGCGGGTGTCCCTGCTCGGACACAGACAGGATCCATCCTGTAAGCGTACGTGTATGGACACCCGCACGGACGTGCAGTTCCGTAGGGTGGCGGGCGGCCGCATACTCCCATAGAGAAGGAGAGGCTGCTGCATGTAATCACACACAGCACCTGTCCTTCACGGGAGCTGCCCGATACGGCTGTGCACGCAGCATGGATCTGTATGGGCCAGCCGTTACCCGTGTGAATGAGGGTAAAGGGTAAAAGTCTCTCTTTGTAGCGATTTTTAGTGGTTGGTTTTTATACTTTAATGGATACATAGGGCCAGTATAGTATTAACAAGGTTGGAGGAGAGCTACAGAGCCAGCTCTCTTCATTGACCTGCACCATGAATAAACTTGAGGAGTCATTTAAACTCTTAAGTATTAGGACATATATCACTCAATAATTACTCCCCCTGGCACTACCTACCTACCTAATTATATTGCATAGCGCAAGTGATGACCAGTCCTACTTCTGCAGCTCTCCAACAAATGTGCCAGTAAATGTCCTAATTGCACTATATGCCCAATAAATTACATTATGTGCATGTAAGTGTTTGGCATGGGAGGCTCTGCCTTAGTTATAGTCACATGATATGTCTCAGTTATGTAAACAAAAAAAACACAAGCATCCCTTTTCATGTTCCCTCATTAACCACTTTGCCTTTTTCATTTTCTGCTCAAACGATAAACTGCATTTTGGCTAGAAAATTGCTTAAAACCCTCAAACGAATATGTTTTCTGAAAGCAGAGGCACTGTAGAATACAAAGATGGTAGTTGTAATTTTTTTATGTCGCACAATATTTGCACAACTGTATATCAAATCTATATTTTCAGGAAAAAATACACTAAAAATAATTTTAGTGCACACAAACACAATTTGCAAATCCCCATTTTTTGTACGAAATAAAAGATGAGTTTTGTGTCTGGTAAAGAGATGCCAAATATGCCAATTCTCCAAACTATTAGCACCCGCAAAATGGCAAAAAATCACTTTACCCAGAATTAGAATTTGGGAACGTTTTAAAAGCCATTACTAATAATCAGTTTAGAGTTCACCATAACACCCATTTTGTAACACTTTTTTTATTTTTTCACTTAATGTTATTACTATCACAAGAGGCTTAACAATGCCATGTGATAGCATTTGACTGGTAACAGGTTCTTTTTATGGAGACAACAGGAATCTGTTCAGTACCTAATGCCTCCCCTGCTGCAGGACAGTGCTGTTTACTTGGCTTTTCAGAAAGGATATTGACAGCTCTGAACCTGGAAATGCTCAGGTGACCACTTCCAGGTTCACACTCTGTAGAATACATTAGAGAATGGATGTTCCTCCCTGTCCTCCTGCTCAGTATCCTGACACCGTTTCTGTGCTCCCAGGCTCCTGGGAGGAGCACAGGGGAGCCTGGGAACCATGAAGGGAGCGGCAGGCGCAAGTTACATAAAGCTTTGAATCTGCTGCACAAAATAGAAAAAAGCTCACAGTTTGAAGCCTGCACATACCAGACACATCAAAACAGTTTAGGGATTTAAGATGAAAAGGGGTGAATATAATGTGACTGTAAGACCTATGCAGACTTCTGTTAAAGCCAGTGAGACATAAGCAGGTAGATGGGATACCTGGAAAGCCTGGCACACAAAGTACTGTTGCGATGGTTGAAAGAGAAACATGAACACATTTTGGGAATTTTTGAAAATCAGATGACTGCATATTGTAAAAGGCCATTTTAAGAACATTCACATGTATTTATAGCCATTTCTTTTAATTTTAAATAAAGTATGGGAGGATTAAAACCCTTTCCAATTTTTTTGCTGTCTATGTGTACCTTTGGGGAAACGTCACTTCCTGTCCCAGGGATGCAACAGGAAGTTAGAGGCAATCTCCCAATGTGGGAGGAACGGCACACTTAGACAATTGTCCCTGGAACAGTTGTCCCTGTTGGATGATTTCCCCTTACCCCTTGTTCTGGGGACAACTCCTAATTTTTGGATTTCCCCTTTCTTGGTCTCTATAGTCAACAGTATGAGTGTTGAATCTTGCCAATGGGTCATTCACAAGGACAGTAATAAAAACGTAACAGAGACTCTAATTCTTCCCCACTCTATCCTGGACTAAACAAAATAAGATCTTTGACATTATGTTACGTTTCTGTGCAGCCTGTTCTATGTTGACTGACAGCTAAAAATAAAGATAAAATTGATTTACGGTATCCAGCAATGATATAGATCAAATTATCACATTTAGAGCGTTACGCAGAACATTGAAGCTTTCACATCAGTCCATTTCCCACCCAAAGAAGCTTACATTCAAATATTCCTACCACACTTTAGTGACAGTTTTGGGTGGAAGAGAATTTACCTACCAGTATATTTTGAGATTGTGAGAGGACATATATTCCAACATGGGGAGAATATATAAACTCCATGTAGACATTTTCCTAGAAGGGCTTTAAACACAGGATCCAGAGCTGTAAAACAATGTTGACAGTGGTTCTATGGGCTTCAATTGCAGTGTTAATACTGGATAGATATCAGCTGATGGACATCATTATAACCACCACCATTTTTAGAACAAACTGCAGGTATCATCTAACTGAAGCATTTGGGGAGATAGGTGGAATGTGTAAGCTGCTCTCCTGGACACCCATTGCCATAAGGGCCGTTCACACCAGATAAGTTGGGGCTATACGGGTGGCTTTTTCCAGTGTTGCCCCAACACACAGACCAGGCAGTTTCCCTTGGTTTCAATTGGTTCAGTTCACACAACTTTTTCAAGGTGCAACGTGGTAAAAACACAGTGCACCGTGCCCTGACATGTCACTCATGACATTTCAATAAAGTTCTAAAAAGAAAAAAGTAAACAGTGCAACGCACTGGGATCATTGCATCAGCACTGTACCTGTCAGCACACACCTGCAGGCGTTCATTGCAGTTTTTTGGTGTGAAGCACCCTAAGGCTGACAATCCCTATGTAATACTGTACACTCTTTGAATTGAAGGAGTCAGTGCCATAGACAGTCTGTGGGGACTTTCTGGCTTCCAAGCATACTGCAGAGCTCAGGGAGCAGTGTGTGTGCAATAGGTTAACTTTGTGCCAAGCCAAGATTTTGCTTCAGCTTATCTAGTGAAGAATATCACAGAGGTAAATACACTTCCTGGCCCAAAAAAATCACACACTCTAATATTTTGTTGAACCACCTTTAGCTATAAATACAGCATGCAATCGCTGTGGTATGGCTTCAATAAGCTTATGCAATGTCACATTTATTTCTGTCCAGAGTTGCATACATTTTTCACCAAGATCTTGTAGTGATGATGGGAGAGTCAGACCACTGTGTAAAGTCTTTTCCAGCACATCTTAAAGATTCTCAATGGGGTTAAGGTCTGGACTCTGTTAATCCATGTGTGAAATGTGTGAAAATTATTTCTCATGCTCCCTGAACCACTCTTTCAAATATGAGTCTGATGAATCCTTTCATTGTCATATTGGAATATTCCCAATGTGCCATCAGGGAAGAAGAAATCCATTAATGGAAAAACCTTGAGGCATTTTTTGGGATGATAATGTTGCTGATTCTAGACATATTATACAACAGAAGACTCTGACCTATTTGCTTAGCTAAATGCAGATTGTAAAATTCTTTTGCCCAGGCAATGTTTTACTTACAAATTATACCTACCTCCTCAAATTCTGAATCAAGACGCTTCCTAGACTCCTGCTTCAAGTCTATTTCTGATAAAATAATGAAGTTATTATCATTGAATGTTTTTAACAGCATTGTTTATATGAACTAATTGAATTGGTAATTTTTGTCTGCTGGCCCTTTAGGTTTTATATGTATTAAAGTCAATTGTTTTTCATTTTGGATAGTGTAGGGGAGGATTAAAAATGCTGTCAACTTTTTTGTCATCTGTATCTCATTAGGGAGATTTCCCTCTGCTTCCTGTCCCGTAGACTCAGCAGGAAGTGATAGGATATCTTTCCAACGTGAAGGAAATCCCCTCTTAGATAGTTATCACAGGACGTTTTCGTCTTTTATTCCTGCTCTGGTGGCAACTCCAAATTTTGGATTTTCTCTGACTTTCTTTGCCGGTGACATTGGTGATCAGGACAATAATAAGGACACAAAGAGCGCTAAAAACCTGGTTCGAATCCCTTAAGATTCCAGCAAAATCTAAAAAGTTTTGCCTTTTGTTATACTTTGATCTAAAACATTCCAATGATACAGCACAAATGCACAGACACTAACATGGCATGTATAAGGAATGCCTTGTTATCACAATTTCTATACAGTATTTTATTAACCAGAAAGCACCTTCATAGATTTTGTTGTCGATGAATTGCATAAACAATGTACAATAAACAGCAAGTGACGTACAATGATGAGTTCAAACAATATACAGGTGAAACTCGAAAAATTAGAATATCGTGCAAAAGTTCATTTATTTCACTAATGCAACTTAGCCGTCTACCAGGAGATTTTGGAGCACTCCATGCTTCTTTCCACAGACGAGCTCTATGGGGATGCTGAATTCATTTTCCAGCAGGACTTGGCACCTGCCCACACTGACAAAAAATTTCTGAGATTGTGGATTTGGGGTTCTTGGGGTTTTCATGAGCTGTAAGCCATAATCATCACAATTATGACAAATCACAGCTTGAACTATCTTGCTTTGCATGTAATGAGTCTATCTCATATATTAGTTTCACCTTTTAAGTTGCATTAGTGAAATAAATGAACTTTTGCACGATATTCAAATTTTTCGAGTTTCACCTGTATGTGCATTACTATTTATGGACACGGGATAATAACAAGAGATTGTTGGTTTTGTTGAATCGAGTAGCTAGAAGAGCAATGGTGTGCAGTCACTTGTAGCAGCCAAGAAGAAATAGGCCGTCATTGACCTGTTCATCTAGGTTATTATGGTTTACTGTGTGCTCTTTCTTTTTGTATTTTTATTAAACTGGTATAAGGAATAAGGAGAAATGCAAATTGTACAATCATTTTCAAGATACATTAACTGCATTTATGTCATTTCTGCTATTTAAGTTTAAAACGAAATATTTATGAATGGAACATTCATCTCCCAAATTATTATCATTTTGTATTATTAAAATATTCAGCAGATTTCTTTGCTACTTTTTTATTATAAGTGTTATCATTTCTATGTCAAGCCTAGAAATCAGTGGCATGCTGTACAGCATGGCCTTTCCTGCACACCTTTATGTGTTCCAGAACAGGCGTCCCGAGGCCGAGTGTCACCCGGAGCGTAGAAGGGGTGACACCCACCGCCGTGACGTCATCGCGCATGCGTGGTCATCTTATTGATGCCTGCTGGCGGCCATCTTGGTGATGGACGCCGGCAGAGAGAGGAGGGACGTTTACCCGGCGGGATGAGGTATGCTGCCGGGTCCCCTCCTCTCTCCTGACACTGTCCATGACCGAGTGCCCGACTTTTCATAACGGGTGACACCAAAATGACTGTCAGTTATTTTGGTGTCCTCCCTCCAATGGTGGCACGCGGGTGCGGGCCGGACCCCCAGCACCCCCCTTGTGACGCCACTGTTCCAGAACCACCTGCTGCCTTCTTCCTATTATAAAGTATAACATCCACAGCAGGTTTGCAGAACCTCATGAAAAGAGATCTCACCAATAGAAATCGAAAGCAAGAAATTATCGGCTGAACTCAAACATCTAAATACACATGGAGCTGTTTAACCTGCCAAAGGGTTAGAATTTTTGTCCATACAGCTCTGCCAAAAAGCACAACCCAATCTGGCAGTACCGGAGGCCTGTCTGTTCTCTGCTACAATTAAGAAAATACTTGTGTTGTCCATCCTCCTGCCTGTAATTAAACAGTGAAAGAACACAACTGACTGGCTGGTTCATTGTGCTGCTTCTTCCTCTTCCAGTCTGAGCTCTGCTGTACAGGGATTGCAAGAAGCTGATACTAAGCCCAATTCAGGTACTTAGACTGCTTGCATTAATAAAAATACATATTAATGAATGTGTGCGTGTGTGTTTTACATCTATTCAGCCTAAATTTTGCATAAAGGCAACATTAGGACGGCACCTTACACATTGAACAACAGTGTACAATCAGCTGGACAGATTGTGATTGCTGTTGGCGTGAATGGCCACATCATATGCAGGCTGCAACCCAGATCTATCCTAATGGCTTTTCTGGTCATTTGCAGTTTAATAACTAATAACTACATTCACATTCTTCACAGCTATCCTAGTACATTTACATATTAGATTATGAGCACCTGAACATTTTTTGGTGTACTTGACATTTTGCATGGGGAGCAGTGTTAGATTATTTATATTGTGTGCAATGGTCAGCTTGTACCCACCACGAACTAAAAAAAAGGATATTGTTGGTGGTGCTTCAGCCCTTGTTACATGTCCCCCCTGTTGTAGAGCATTACATTTTCTTCTGAACAACGTAAAAAGGAAGAGAACATAAACACAAGTAAGCATGTATCAGTGTTACATATTTATTAACACAATTTCTGTTTTACTTTTTTGTTCCCTTTTAAGGATGGATTCACACCAGATGCATTGGGGCTGCGCTGAGCGCTTCTTCCAGCGCAGCCCCTAACACTAGACAGTTCAATTTGCCTAGAGTGTTGCAGTGGTGTGTGTGCTGAAAACAGGTACTGCATGCAGTACTTTTTTTCATTGCAGCAGGGTACCGGATTGCACCACACTGTGCCCATAGAACTTAATGAAAAGTCACTAGTGACATTTCACTAAAGTCCTAACTAGGGATGCACCAAAATTTCAGCCGCCGAAACATATTGGCTGAAAATGGCACTTTTGGCAAAATGCAGAAAGTGCCATCTTTCAGCCAAAAAAGTGGTGCATGCCTAGTTTCTCTCCTCCCCGCTGGGCGCTGCTCGGTGTCCCCTCGGACACAGCGCAGAGTCCAGTGCGGAGGAGAGAAACTGTCATGGAGGCCGAGCGGTGTGGGGGAGGAGAGCGCTGTGAGCGCCCGGCATCTCTCCTCCCGCACCTCTCAGCCTCCTGTGACAGATTAGGAGAGCGGCGGTGTGGGGGCGGAGGCAGCTGTAAGCTGTCACAGGCAGGTGGGCAGGGTAGGAGTCTACTGTCAGAGGAGAGCAAGCTCTCCTCTCCGCACTGCTTGCTCAGCCTCCTGTGACAGTGTGTCAGGATGGAGAGCGGGGGGGGCGTGTCCTGCTCATGGCGGAGTAAGACGTGTGCTTCACGAGCTCCGTGGTTTCCTCCACTTTTACACCGTACCAACGATTTATACCACTCTGTCTGACCCCTCCAAATGACATCTAAACGTAAGAAGGAAAGCGCATCATCCTCCCAGACCGGGACCCCCTCGTTACAACAATACTTTGCTTCCACGGGGTACAGGACCCGAGGCCGAGTTCCTTCCTCCCTGGTACCCAGCGGGACCCCGTCCAGATCTCACTCACCACGCCAATACGATTCGGACTCCGCAGACACTGACCCGTGTCCACTCCGGGAACAGCCAACGGATGTCCCTCAGGAATTCCGGGCGCTGCTGAAATACCTGCCGACCAAGAATGATTTTGCGGCCTTGGTCACCCGCGTAGAAGCGGCGCTTCAACGCGATCTGCGCAAGGTACGACAGGAGGTACAAGCGGTCTCCACTGAGGTGGCGGCAGTGTCCGACACATGCACCCAGATAGATGCTAGGGTGCGGGAGCTAGAGGATGGAGAGCGGGTACAAACACTCAGTGATCGCTGAGTGTTTGTAACTGATGTATATGGTATAATTTTGTTTACTGACAATAGGAAATCCTTCACCTTTACCTTAGATCCTACTAACAGTACAACGTAATATTACCTGACTAGTAATAGCTCCAGGTATTCTTTGTACTATGTTTCAAGGTATTTTACACTTAGTGCTATTGCAAATTGAAATAGCCAATAGTAATGTCCCAATGCTTTTTAATGGGAAAATTTCTTTTCTTTTTCTATTCTGACATCGATCGTGTCAGAATAAAGAAAAAAAAAGACACATCAGTGCTTCTCACCTGGGCGGCCGGGAGCGGGCGGCTCCCAGAGCGCCCAGGAGAGTCTTTTTTTTCCGTTTTTTTTTTACAGCAGCAGAGCCGCCGGGCAATAGGAAACTATTGGGCGGAGCTAGCTGTCACTGCTAGCTCCGCACAATCGTTTGCTATTTACTTTTTTAAACTTTTTTCACAGTTTTTCTGTTCTGCTCGGTACCTCTGAGGGACCGAGCAGAACAGCCGAGCCGAATGCCGCTCGGCGGCATTCGGCTATTCACTCACTGCTGTTCGGGATCTTTAAGAATAGCCCGAACAGCAGTGAGAAGCCTGCCGGAGGTTCGGCTCAGCCAATCCAGATGTTGGATCGGCTGAGTCGAACTCCTTCTGCACTTCGGGTCAGAAGCCATGTGAAGCAAGCCGATGTAGGGCTGATTTCAGTCAGTGTACGGCTGAAATCAGCCGTAGCAGTCTGAAGTGAATAGCCGAACACTTCACTTGGGGTCGGTTGTTCACTCGGCTGCCCTCGGCAGCTTAGTGAATAGACCCCATATTGTTCAGAGTCCTGTGCCATGCATTCTTCCTTCAGTCTGCACTGACTACACTAACACCTCCCTGCTGACTTGAATTTGTAACTTTCCTAGCACACGCACTCCCGCACTCTGTATAGGTGGAGCTGACTGAAGACAAAGTGTGTGAGCTGGGAGTCAGATCCGATTACTTGAACACGCCATTTTCATTAAGGGCTTGTTCACACCAAGCGCGGAGCAGATGCAGAGCAGTTACAGAACGCATCAAAACAGCGTCCAATGTATTCCATGCCCTATTGTTTCTGCTCTGGAACGTACCAAAACGCATGCACACGCCCTGGAACGCACTGAAAGCCCTTTTTAGGCTAGAAAGAAAAAGGCCGGAATGCGGCAAAAATGCGGCAAAACACACTGCACTGCTTGTGCAGAAACTCATGCAGATCTGGTCCACATTTGGTGTGAACAAGCCCCTATGGAATTACATAAAAGACATCTAGTATGTACAAAATTCATTGCAAGTGCAGTTGAAATAAAACTGGTTTTACTGAACTAGAAATACCTATGTACTTTAGCATAAGAGAGTGTCAAGAAATCTGTATACAATCAGAGATATGGTTTTACAACCATAAGGAACCTGACCGCTGCATCACTCCACCGCTTTCTGAACACAAAACCAATGCCATGTGTGAAGGTCAATTGATTGCAAGTCTTTCAGGAATGAATCTCAAGTAATAATCAGATAACACTGTTTACAAGCATGACAACTGGCAGTATTTCAGGATTAAGTAATCATTTGTCCTAGATTAATGTTAAGGAACTCAATGTTGTACAATGCAATTTAAATGCTCAGTGTTGCAGCAGTAGAAAATTAAAATTGCACAGCATGCGTTTTAAACACAGTGGGGAAATCTACAAATACAGATTCAGATTGAGGGCCCATTCACAGTACATGTATTGGGGCAGTGCTGGTCATTTTTCCAGCACAGCCCCAATGCAAGACAAGGCAATTTGCCTGGTCATGGATGGGCACAATTAACAACACTGTATTGTGGTGGTGTGCATGCAGTAATTTTTTTCAATGCAGTGGAATACAGCATGGTACAACCTCCTTGCAATGCACTGTGCCCACAGAACTTAAAAGCGAACTAAAGCTAAACCTGTTTTTTGGTTTTAGTCCTACATTTACTAATATACTCTTGTGACCCAAAGTCAGCATCTAGCGGGCTACAGCCTGCTGTATGCTGACAGCGCAGAGCCATGCTGCAGTCTGTAAAGATCCTGACAATAGCATTGGGATCCACCCCACTGCCTGATTGACAGCTGGTTGTGCCTCTCTAGGGCCAAAGCCAGATGTGTATGCCTTCTGGCCTGTCCGCTTCCCCAATAAGCGCTGGAGGAACAGAGAGGGGAGGGGGGAATCCCTGCCGGGAGCAGGGACTTGCAGTCACCTCTCTCTGCAGGGAGAAGACCATGAGATGAGTGATCAGCGGTTTGTGATCGCTCAGCTCTCAATCTATAGAGCCGGCATGTGACACCTGCAGTGCCATATGCTGGCTCTAAGTTTTGGGAAGAGTAACTTTTACTCTCTCAATACTTCTCCTTTAATGAAATGTCACTTGTGACATTTTAATAAAGTTCTAAATAAAAAAAGTAAACAGTACAACGTGCTGAGATCATTGCATTAGCACTCTGCCAGGCACCGAACACCAGAAGCTGTGCCTTGTAGCACAGCTGCCAAAGTGAATGGGCCTCTAATCAAAGTTATTTCTTGTAAATATCTCATGATTTTGGATACATTTACATCAAAGCAATAAGGAATTTAACATTTAACTTTGAAATGTGCTCAGATCAGAACATTTTAGTATAAGAAAAAATTTTAAGCAGGCACAGCGCTCCCTTTTTTCAAATGAATCTCCCCGCACCTCTTTTTGTAAACTACTATCTGGAATTAACTACTAGAAAATAGCAAAATTCTATAGAATATGTTTTTCATGTAATAAGTATTCTTATTTATTTGGCTTGCACACATTCTTTCATGCTGCAGTCTTTAAGGAACAACATGATATATACTAAAATACTGAAATATCTCTCTCGGTCAATTTAATGGCACAAATACCTTGCTCAGTTTATGTTATTATAATGATAATAATAGTAATAGTAGTATATGTATTGTGTTTTCTCCATAAAGCATTTTCAAAACATTTTAAATATGAAAATAATATTGTAAATAATGACTAATCCATTAGGATTAAATTAACAAGTGTCTTTAGTCTTTTAATATACATAAGCAGGGTTAGACAGAAGTAGAGAGTGAATTCCGCTGTATTAGCGCATGTGAGACCTAAGTATCATAATCAAATACATTCTAAAAATGTCCAAGAGATTAGATGGGACATATGACATCCATGTAACCTTCAGACATGGTTATTGAGCTCTATGAAAGTCAACAAACCATTCTTAAACTGAATGCGTTATTTTATTGGCAACCAATGTAGGGTGTGTAGACACAGGGTAATGTGTGAACATCAGGGTGGATTTTGAAGCAGTATAGCTCCAGCATTTGGCACTGACTGTAATGGTTGCTAGACCTTTTCTGGTGTACCTGCATACAAAGAATTGCAACAAACCAATTGGGAGGATATACTGTAAGTGCATGGATTAGCTTTGGTAGGTCTTCAAGGGCATACCTTCCAACTTTCCAAGATTCAAAAAAAGGACACCTTCCAGCACAATGTATATAGACAATGAACACACCACAGTAATGCAGACCATAAAGAATGTACAGTATATGCCAAAAATGATTGGTTAAATCTAATCTTTATTTCAACATTACTTTTCCTTTATACTGGCTTTTGGAACAATCTAGATAATAAAGAGATAAGATAAACGTTTTAGTGCAGAATAATACTTTTGGTAGTTAAATAGAACCTTTTCATAGATATCTTTACATCGGACCAAAATGAGGAACAACTGGGAAGGAAAGCGGGGGTACAAAGGGATTTGGTTCCAAATGAGGGACAGCCCGGCCCTATGAGGTACAGATGGGAGGTATGCTGTGTTGTAAATTGTAATCATATCACCCGTCATATCATATCCCAGGAGAACAAGAGTACATTCTGTAAGCAATCTTCATAACTCATGCCTTCCATCCCCTTCATTACTTTTGCTGCCCTTCTCTGAACTCTCTCTAGTTCAAGGGCATCCTTCCCATGGATTAGTGACCATTCTTAATAAGGTTCCTATTAAGGTCTTTCTATGTTTTTGGGGGATTTTTCTGCTTCAGTTGATTTTGTTTATTATTATTTTTAGCCAATAAAAACCTGGATGATAGGTAAGAGAATATGTGATACATGTGCATTAAGCATGTTTTTTAGCATTTTTCCTATTAAAGTTTTTTGGAGTCCAGATATCCGAGTTGGCTCCAAAAGAAGCTCATGTACTTTTTTGAGCTACAGGCATTTTGCTACAAGGCACAGAATGCTCAGATGTTGAGCACTCTAGTGCTTAGGCAATCGAGCTACAAAACACTCAGGTGTGAATGGGGCCTTATGCAGACACAAGTACCATAACAGAAATAATATAGCATTGTTTCTATATGGAACATTAGACAGTCATCAGAGAATAGTGAAAATATCAAGACAAAGGGGGTTATTCACAAAGCTGCCGAAGGCAGCCGAGTGAATAACCCAGCCAAAGTGAAGTGAGCCGAACACTATTCTTTGGCTATTCACTTCTTCGGCTATTCATTTCACTTCTAACTTCGGCTATTCACTTCTACAGCTGATTGTCTGCATGTTCGGCTGAGACGAAGTGCAGAAGGACTTCAACATCTGGATCAGCTGAGCCGAAGCTCCGGCAGATCACTCGCTGCCATTCACCCCTATACACCGAGCGGCTCAGCTATTCTGCTCGGTACCTCCGTGGTACCGAACAGAATTGAAAATAGTGAAAATAGTAGAAAAAAAAGGTTAAAAAAATGTACATAGTGAAATTAAAAAGTAAAGATACTTTAAGAAAACAATTGGGCGGAGTGACAGTGACAGCTAGCTCCGCCTGACTGTTTCCTATTGGCCGGCACCTGCTACTGTCTTGTAGCAGGACCTTTCTCCAGGCTTCGACTGTCAGTTTGGCTCATTCGAGGCGAAGCTTATGCCTTCGGCTCGGCTAAGCCGATCAGCCGCCTTTGGATGCTGTACGGGCTATAGTGAATAGCCAAAGACAACCGAAGGATCAGCCGAAGCTACGGCTGGATCCTTTGTGAATAACCCTCAAAGTTTATGTGAGCTAATGAGATGTGTGTGACTACTATGGAATTGTAGTAATAAAATTGTAATCTGATTACTCATATCAGAGGTAATTGCAAAGAAACATGCAAAAGAATGTATGGTGACAAAGATCACAGTGACACACACTGCTGTTACAAATACTAAGGTTCACAATCATGAAAGATATACTGTACATTATATTTACATTGCTGCTATTCTGACAGAGTAGGGCACAAAACGCTTACATGGTTGTATGGATTTAATAATGTTTAGAGCTGAATTACTAATAGAAATATTTTTATTCAATACCAGAAAACTAACTAGCATATTATTCCAATATCATGAATTATTAGGTTCTTTTTGTATTACTATGTACATGTCCAGCCTTTATACAACACTGCAATGAAGTACGTAGTGTAAAAACACAGCACGTCAGCATGTACGCAGTGTAATGCACTTTATGCATTACAGCATGGAGCAACGTGCTGCAGTGCACAATGTTGAATGAAGTGTCATTTTGGACACTTCAATAAAGGTGAAAAATTTTAAAAAGTAAACAGTGTGATGCTTTGTAGCAATGCATCACACTACCCCTACACAATGCACACCAACATGCACAAGTTATAGTGAGCATAAAGCGTGCTGGCTGGTGTGAACAAGCAGGTAACAAGTACAGTCATTTAGTGAACTGATTCTATTCGGGGAACTTATTGAACTGTGTTAAGGAAACCTGCAGCTGAGTTAAAGTGTATTTCCTTTTTTATAGTCAAATTTGAGAAACCTCACTCTATGCTTGTTTTGTGTTCCCATTCACACAGCATACCTAAATATTAGGGACGCACCGATACCACTTTTTTAAGACCGAGTACGAGTACCGATACTTTTGATCAAGTACTCGCCGATACCAATTACCGATACTTTTTCTTAAAGGACCAGGTCAAATTTTTTCTAAAGCAATACAAACTAATGATTTTAGGTCAGTTTCTTAATATTATGATTCATGAGATGACAAGGGAGCGTGACGCCGGCTTCCCAGCCAATCAGAATGCCGAGGCTGCGTCATTACACGGCACCCTGGTTCCGGATTGGCTAGCTTTCTGACCAATCGGGAAGCCGGGCAGCGCGTCATTACACGCTACCCGGCTTCCTGATTTGCCGGGAAGTCGGCTCCATGCTCTCTCATCACAAGTGACGAGAGAGCATGGAGCAGTTTCCCGGCCAATAAGGAAACCGGGCAGCGTGTAATGACGAGCTGCCCGGCTTCCTGATACAGGAAGTACTCATGCTAGGTATCGGAGCATTTGGGCGAGTATGAGTACTCACCCAAATACTCTATCGGCACCGATACCGATACTAGTATCGGTGCATCCCTACTAAATATAATCAAAACAAATATTTATTAACTTTCTAGCAGGTTTATACATTCAACTTTGGAGCAAGTTTATACATTCTGTATGACTCTGAAGACAGCTTCTATTGTTTAGAATAGCTTTTAATATGCAATTAGGGGACAGACTGGAGAGACAAGACAGTGTATTGCCACACAATACACCTCCCAAGCCTTGGGGTCTTTGACCCTTTGTTAGGACAGACAGTGTGCTCATCTAGTTTATAAGTGTTAATGAGATCTGTGAGCACAGTACAGACAGAATTATGGTGGTAAGCATACCTTCCCAGCCCCCTCATAAACATTACATTGAAGGAGAAAGCGAGGTAGAATTTTTCAGCACCGAACAATGATAGATGGGCAAGCTTGGGTGCATTTTCCTTATATTTCTTGGGGAATACGCTCGATAATTACAACAACAGAAGCTGATCTCACAAAATATATGAAAGACAGGAACAGTGAAATAAATGCAAACATACAGTAGTATGGTACACTAATTTATTGGATAAGAAACAAGACAGAACACAAGCTGATCTCTAAAATATTACATTTAGATAGCAAAAGCATTAAATAAAATAATAAATTATAGCACAATTAAATATATAACAGCAATTATTTATGTATATGTTTGATATACAATAAAACTGATTAAGATAAAAATAGATGCATAGATAACGTAATAGATTGAAAAAAAAAAGCCTCTTGTAAATCCCATGCACAGCAGGATTCAGACTGAGGGTCAGCATTTCCATCCACATCCTTGTACCCACACCCATATCTGGGCATAGCTCCACCCTTTTATAGATAAATCTGCCTCCCGAGGAGCCCTAATGACACAACTTCCCTGAAAAATAGGGTTGATCTTCAATATAACAATCAGTTGGAAAGAGGTTACTATTAACAGTTTCACAAGAACATATATTACTACTTGTAGGAACGACATGGTAAAGTCATATATTTTTGATCAGCTAAAACAGCCTTTTCTTAAATTGCAAATTCCATTTCTAATGGGAGCAAGTTGCTTGCACGAAGACTGCCAAACAAATGGGCTTTTTGGTAATACAAGGATCTGAATGGCATTTAACACTAAACTCCATTCATGTCTACATCAGCACAGCTCATCCACTGCAGTTTAACTGAAATATCAGGCAACACCTAAGGAATGAGTCAACCTTACTCCCCACAAAGATTCATTCTTCCAATAAGTCTCACCCTCTTTCCCTGATTTGTTCAGCACACAGTTTCCCACTGGAACATACAAGAGCTTGAGCGGGAAGAGAATGATTTTGCATCCTCAACGGCAAGGACAAGGAATTCCGATTGATAAAGATGCCTCCCTATTGATACCACATGGTAAATAGGGTAACAAAGCCCTTTTCCCTTTTCCGGGTTTTTCCTGACCGGCAAATTTGATATATATTTATTTATATACAACACACCCAAACTTCATGTTAGTGTGTACTTGAAATGAGTGGTCTCACGCAGAAGCCAGCATTGGAACACAACCGGTAAAGAATAAACATTTTTTGTTTAAGTGACACTAAAAGTGGCACTAAACTCAGGAGTCAAATCTTAAAAATAAATTTGAGTACTCCAACTATTAACAATACTGGGCCTTATTTGTGCATCACTCGGCTCATCCTAAAATCATCTCTGAATTGGTGCTGACACTGTCTTTCCTTCTGGAGGGTGGCTACTTTTGTTCCCCATGGTCCCTGTGTCTGTTGTAAAGTAGCCACTGCTCCAAGCTCACTCCTGTGATGGACTATAACTTTAATACAATATAGCTAACTAAATATGAGGGAGTGAACTTGGAGTGGTGACTACTTTACAACACACACAGGGACCATGGGGAACAAAAGTAACCACCCTCCAGAAGGAAGGACAGTGTCAGCACCAATTCCGAGATGATTTGAGGATCTACAGCCAAGTGATACACATATAAGAAACATTTTTGTTAATAGTTAGGGTACTTGAATGTATTTTTTAAGATTTAAATGCAGAATTTAGTATTACTTTAATATAATTATTTTACTCATTTTACAGTCTTTGTATATTCAAAACATATAAAATAATCTCTGAGATCTGTATAATTGCAAGCATACAGTATATGAAGTAAAATTCACGGCTTCAAAATAAATTAACATCTGCCTAAACAGAAATAACAATCTCCCCACCATGACTGTCTTGCTCCCTTACACTACTAAATTGTAAAAGACGTGCTCAAACAATTGATATTGCAACAGAAAGTAGGTCTGCAGGCCCCCTGCTTAGTAAAGATAATGTGACCATTGCCCATCGGTACTGTGGGCTCACCAGGTCAAGTGACTGGTGACCAGTGACTGGTCAACAGTGACCATCATGTGACTGGTCACCATTGTCCATCACTGCTGCATAATCCCTACTTGGCAGAGGTCATGTAATCAGAGTCCAACAGTGCTGCAGGCTCCCTGCTTAGCAGAGATTATGTGGATGGTCACCAGATCATATGACTGGTCATCAGTGTCTATAACTGCTGCAGAATCCATACTTGGCAGTGCTCATGTGACCAGTGTCCATGTATTGGAGTGTTTGGTGAAAGAAAGCACTCCTTTTTCCAATTATGTATTTAGGGGAGCATTATTGTCTGGGTGGTGGTGTGGGCTATTTTAGTCAGCTCTGCTTAAACTATTTAAATAATAATTAAAAAGGGTAAATACCAGAAACAACAGAGCATTATACAGACACAACATTAGCTAACACTGTAAGTAAAATGCTTATGTCATCAAACAGGAGGAATGCAAATGTTTGACAACGTAACCATTTTTTAGGAAACAATATTGGGATTACATAAAATTATTTATAAAACATATGAGGCCTATATACAGTGGCAGGAGCAATTTTAAGTGCTGGAACAGTGTCCATGAGTGCAGTCTTTCTTAATGATAAGCATTCAATATCACAAGTGATCCTTGAAGCATCTGAACCCTAAGCCCTCAGGTATTGACTTGTCAGTGCTCACTGACACTTCAGTGACTAGCGGCTACATGTCGCAAACACTGTGAACAATGGTTATATACAGTGCTATACTCATCATGACATCGGTGTCACTCGGACATATATTTCACTTTTGTTACAAGGAGAGCTACATTAGCATATTTGTCTTGGAGTAACACCAACTATACGCAGCGGTGAAGCTGATTAGCCCTCGTTGTAAATGGTTATATAATAACTTGGCAATAATGCTTTGGAACTCTGTTGTGTGGACAATATGCATTTAATAATAGGCATATTGGCATGGATATGAACTAATGTTTGTCCTGAAAAAGATAGAGAAACAACAGGGTTATGTACCAAATTAGAACATAATTACTATTGGAGCCAACATTTTGCTAAATAATAATAAAAATTCAATACATGGAATGGCTTCAGATTACCGGGTACATTTATCAACCGTATAAAACTATGTATGGACAGTGGGGTGCTACAACATTGGATTTCACAGTTTTAGTACTTTGCAAAAATCCCTTTTTTGCCATTCTGGGATTTCCTTTGCCCTATAACAAGACACAATTTCTTCTATGGACATTTTTTGATAGGACTTATACAATAGTTGGTGGTCCTTATATGTTTTTAAATGTGTAGTCTTCTCACATGTGGTTTATATTCTGGTGATAACCTAATATTTGTATATTTTTTAAAATAAATTTAAGATAAATATATGTGGCAGAGGCATTGTCTCTTTACACTGTATGCTTGTCACACACTGTTTGCCACTTTTGGAGCCCATTCTCAGTCACCACAATGGAAAAGTGTAAATGAGCCGTTAAGGTGCCAACCAACTACCAAAGTGCCAGTGAGCATTACCATTAACATAATATATACAGCCATTAAATGATGAACTGTACACGCCGTGCCGAAAAAAACTGAGGACAGAAAGGAGATAATTGAAGCAAGAAACACTTTTACATATGGGGCCTAAGAACCCATTGTATCACTATAACATGTTATGACTAACAATCACTAGGCTTGGCCAATATACATAAAGCATTGATTGTAGCAGAAATATTTGGCTTTCTCGTATAATCACTGGTCCACAAAAGGGCAATCTGCACTGTGCGAAGGTGACAGGTTTTCTATGAATTTTAAAAGCAACCAGATCTGAATGCATTATACTTTATATCCTTGGTATTTTACATTGTAGTACATCAGTAGAATTTTAGTAATTTCTTAAAGGAGAACTATGGGGTCAGTGTTTTTCCCCATAGTTCTCCTTGGGGTAACGGGAGGACACCAACTAGCGTCCTCCCGTTACCCTAAGCTCAGTATACCGCGAGCTACAGCTCGCGGTATACTGAGACGCCGCACCTGAAGCGGATCCTGACTTAGATGACGAGATCCGCCCAGCTGCGTGAGTGACAGCTGGCTCTGCCTATCTAGAGGCAGGGCCATCTGTACCCGCCCCCTCCCCCGTCCGTTCCGCCAGTCAGCGCTGACAGATCGGAGCGGGGAGAGGGGAATCCAGCCCCTCCCCCTGTCACGGCAGAGAGCCGTGACAGGATCGAGAGGTGAGGGAACCCGGTATGTGTTCCCTCACCTCCCGATCTACTGAGCCGACCTGTGACAGTCTCATTGTCACAGGTCGGCTTAGAACTATGAGGTGAGTGGAAATCACTCATGTCATAGTTCTCCTTTAAGTACTATATATTTAGCTAGGCATTTGAAGAAGCGTGTGCAACCAAACATTAAAAAAATACATTTCAGCCAGCAAAATATTATATATATTTATAGATATATCATAAAATATATATTCTTTTACTCTTCAACTAAAAAGAACCTGCTATTCTGAAGACCTAATGAAATAAAATCGGACACACAGGTCTTTTATACATGAATGCCAAAGGGAGTGTATGACATGTGTATAGTACAGTTTGGTATATAAAGTGTGTACAGTACAGTCTGGTATATAAAGTGTGTATAGAACATTCTGGTGTATGAGGTGTGTATAGTAAAGTCTCGTGTATGAGGTGTGTATAGTACAGTCTCGTGTATGAGGTGTGTATAGAACAGTCTGGTAAATGAGGTGTGTATAATACAGTCTCATGTATGAGGTGTGTATAGAACAGTCTGGTGTATGAGGTGTGTATATAGAGCTGCATGGTGTATGAGGTGTAGATAGAGCTGCCTGGTGTATGAGGTGTATACAGAACAGTCTGGTGAATGAGGTGTGTATAGTACAATCTGGTGTATGAGGTGTGTACATAGAGCTTCCTGGTGTATACAGAACAGTCCGGTGTATGAGGTGTGTATATAGAGCTTCCTGGTGTATGAGGTGTATATAGAACAGTCTGGTGTATGAGGTGTGTACAGAGCTTGCCGTTGTATGAGGTATGTGTCAAGCTCAAGATATACAGGTGCTGAGCAATGTGTTTGCTTCACACTACCTTAGATATGAACGTGGACTGGAGGCCTCATTACTCTGAGCACCAAGCATCAAGGCCATGTTGTTCTTTTTTGTGACCCATTGACTGTCTGCAAAATGCATTGTTATTGTGGTTATAGTTTTAAAAGGAAAACAGTATTTGACCTCCAGTATGTGATATTGGTTTGTCTAAAAACTCTACGACTTCTTTAATGCTTTCCTGAGATCACTATAGAAATTCACAAGTGAACCGGCCATCGCAAAGTCAACAGTGCTCTGCGGAATCATCCCCCTCAGTTCTGTCTGTATGTAACCAGTCAGAAAGCTGTGCTCAGGGCAGTCCTGGAGAGGCACACAAAACCAGCCACAAGGGTGATTAAACCCACGGACACAATTTGGATGGACGTTTTCATGTTCGATGCTTACGCCTGTGTGAGAGAGGAAACAAACAATGGATTTGTAACACTGTTATGATCCTTTTATCATGAAAGTATTATTTGTGAAGATTTGTATATATTCATTTTTTGTTTCAAGTTATACAGAGATGTCAACTGAAGCTATCCTTATCAGAGTGACACTGTGCCAAAAATTAATTTTGTATATATTTTTTTTCAAGTAAATAGGCTTTTCTAATATATAAGGCTGGGATCGGACCTAGGCAACAGCATTCGTGCGCCTTTTTGATGCACATTTTGTGTGCGTTTTTATGTGCATAAATCAAACCGTACATTTTTGTAAGCAGATTGTAGCTCATTGATGTTAATGAGCAAATGCACATAAAACGCACAAAAACACAGCAAGCGTTTCCTATTGAGTCTATGTATATTTTAAGCGTTTTTTAGGGCAAAAAAATTGCTACAAAACGCTCAGTGTAAACCAGGCCTTAGAGTTTGGACTTAAAACCCAGAGCACAAAAATGCAACATTGTAGATTTGTTTTTTTTTGGGGTAACACTACCAATGACACTTATAACACCGTTGTCTTAAAGTTACACGAAACTCAGGTGTTAAATCTTAAAAATACATTGAAGTATCTTAACTATTAACAAAAATGTATCCTATTTGTGTATCACTCATATGTAGATCTTCAATTCATCTCTGAATTGGTATTGACACTGTCCTTCCACCTGGAGGGTGGCTAGTTTTGTTCCCCATGGCCCCTGTGTGTGTTGTAAAGTAGCCACCATTCCAAGCTCACTCCTGTGATAGACTATGGGTTCAATTCACAAAAGCTACCGAAGGATCTAGCCGTAGCTTCGGCTGATCCTTCGCGTAGCTTCGGCCCCAGGACCCATTCGGTTCAGGGCTGCTGTATGGGCTATTCACTATAGCCCGTACAGCCCCCGGAGTTGGCCGAGGGACTCAGTTGAACAGAAGCCATATTCTTCGGCTCGACTGAGCCAAGGGGAAATTCGATGCTGGCCGAACAGCCGGCCGACAGCCTGCTTCTGACAGCTGGGCGGAGCCAGCCGTCATCTCACGGCTGGCAGAGAGATCAGCGCCCCTGGTTACCAGAGACGCCGTTCTATCATTACACTGAGAACCCGTCGAAGCTGCTGTAAAATCACAGCAGCTCTGCCAGGTTCTATGTGTAATGACACCTGGGCTTCCCTGGTTAGCAGGTAATCATTAGGATGAGAGCTTAGCAGAGTCGGCTTTCATATCCCCGCCAGCTCCGACAAGCTCTAATTCTAATGACAGCTGGTCCCGGCCAATAGAAAACAGTTGGGCGGAGGTAGCTTACACTGCTATCTCCGCCCAATCGTTTTCTATTTTTGTTTTTTCTACTTTTTTAACTGTTTTTCTATTCTTCTCGATACCACAGAGGTACCAAGCAGAATAGCCGAGCAGAATGCTGCTCAGCGGCATTCGGCTATTCACTCACTGGTTCGGTGTTGGATCGGCTGAGTCGAACTCCTTCTGCACTTCGGGTCGGCCGAACATCTTGAGGATGTTTGGCCGACCCGAAGCCACTCGATGTACGGCTGATTTCAGCCGATATACAGTGTTCGGCTCACTTCACTTTGGGTCGGTTGTTCACTTGGCTGCCTACGGCAGCTTTGTGAATAGACCCCTATAATTTAAATACAAATTAGTAAAGTAAACGCAAGATTGTAGTCCATGACAGGAGTAAACACACAGGGACCATGAGCAACAGAGGTTGCCACCTTTAGAAGGAAGGATAGTGTCAGCAGAGTCAGAGCGTACACAGAGCCAGGTCCATAAAGTCATAGTATGACAAGTCTGTTGTAACCTATCATGAGTAGCCTGTCTGCAAGCCTATTCAACACTTTTGGGATGAGTTTGAACACTGATTGCGGGCCAGGTTTTCATATCCAGCATCAGTAACTGATCTCACAAATGCTCTGAACAAATTCCCACAGACACCCTCCAAAATCTTTTGGAAAGCTTTCCAAGAGGAATGGATACTGTTAAAGGCGCAAAGGGATGCCAACTCAATATTAATGCCCATGGTTTTGGAATGGGATGTCCAGCTAGCTTATATAAGTATAATGGTCAGGTGTTGACAGACTTTTGGCCATTCAGTGTATAATAATACCGTAGACAAAGTAAAAATTACCACAAGTCAAAAGTCCATTTTCATAGCTGGTAGTGTAAGAGAAGTCAATGAACTCTCTTGGGGAAATAATGTTCAGGAGTAGCCCAGCAGTTGTGTATAGCATCACACAGGAACCCTGTGAAGCAAGAAAATGTTAAATTTGTTAAATGGTATTATAGTTACCCCAATCATTGGTGCAGGTTCTCCTTTTATGTTTACTTGTCCTTCTCTTGCCATAGATATGCTCAAATCTTGATTCATCCCCTTTCCGGCCAATGATGGAATTATCCCCTCACCCTCAGTTCATTAACAACCGGTGACGGGATGATCCCGTCAATCGGTACAATGAGTGCTGGCCCGTGAAGGGAGTTACTGCTGTTGATGGGTCTCTCAGGGTCCGAGGCAGACCCTCAACAGCAGATTAGGTGGTCACAGTTCTGTCACCACAGTGAGAGCTGATTGCTGTGATCGCAGAGCTGTGACAGTCACACAGCCAGCAGCAGCTCAACAGCAGCTCAACAGCAGCTCAACAGCAGCTCAACAGCAGCTCAACAATGTTTTGTAAATTGCTAGCCGGCTGTGTATACAAACTGAAACAAACGGGTCTATTCACTAAGCTGCCGAGGGCAGCCGAGTGAACAACCGACCCCAAGTGAACTGAGCCGAACACTGTTCGGCTATTCACTTCAGGCTTGTATATCGGCTGAAATCAGCCGTACATCGGCTTGCTTCGCATGGCTTCGGGTCGGCCGAACATGCTCAGCATGTTCGGCTGACGCGAAGTGCAGAAGGAGTTCGACTCAGCCGATCCAACATCTGGATCGGCTGAGCCCAACCTCCGGCAGGCTACTCACTGCTGTTCGGCCTATTCTCATAGATGCCGAACAGCAGTGAGTGAATAGGCGAATGCCGCTGAGCGTCATTCGGCTCGGCTGTTCTGCTCGGTCCATCGGACCGAGCAGAACAGAAAAATAGTTTTAAAAAAGTAAATAGATAACGATTGTGCGGAGCTAGCAATGACAGCTAGCTCCGCCCAACAGTTTTCTATTGTCCGGCGGTTCTGCTGCCGTAAAAGAAAAAAAAATAATCTCCCAGGCGCTCTGGGAGCCTACCGCTCCTGGCCGCCCAGGGGAGAAACACTGATTTTTCTTTTTTTTCTTTATTCTGACACGGAGCCGTGTCAGAATAGAAAAAAAACAAAAAACGTTTTTGCCCATTGGAATGCATTGCTAGATTCCTATTGGCTATTTCAATTTGCAATAGCCAATAGTAAACTAGCATTGTACCCGCCCTCTGCTGCAGTTCTCCATCAGGTCCATCAGCAGAGGGCGGGTACAATGCTAGTTTACTATTGGCTATTGCAAATTGAAATAGCCAATAGTAA
>NW_017306961.1:417462-421698 GCF_000935625.1 Nanorana parkeri | reverse complement strand
GCCGAACATGCTCAGCATGTTCGGCTGACGCGAAGTGCAGAAGGAGTTCGACTCAGCCGATCCAACATCTGGCTCGGGTGAGCCCAACCTCCGGCAGGCTACTCACTGCTGTTCGGCCTATTCTCATAGATGCCGAACAGCAGTGAGTGAATAGGCGAATGCCGCTGAGCGTCATTCGGCTCGGCTGTTCTGCTCGGTCCATCGGACCGAGCAGAACAGAAAAATAGTTTTAAAAAAGTAAATAGATAACGATTGTGCGGAGCTAGCAATGACAGCTAGCTCCGCCCAACAGTTTTCTATTGTCCGGCGGTTCTGCTGCCGTAAAAGAAAAAAAAATAATCTCCCAGGCGCTCTGGGAGCCTACCGCTCCTGGCCGCCCAGGGGAGAAACACTGATTTTTCTTTTTTTTCTTTATTCTGACACGGAGCCGTGTCAGAATAGAAAAAAAACAAAAAACGTTTTTGCCCATTGTGCATTGCTATACAATCGTTTTCTATTTACTTTTTTTTTACTTTATTCACTCTTGAATAAAGTAAAAAACTGCTGAGCATGTTCGGCCGACCCGAAGCCATGTGAAATCAGCCGTACCAGCCTGAAGTGAATAGCCGAACAGTGTTCGGCTCACTTCACTTGGGGTCGGTTGTTCATTTGGCTGCCCTCGGCAGCTTAGTGAATAGACCCGTATGAGTGAGTTGGGTCAGATTGCCAGGAAGGTAGGTCTAGACAAGCCAGGCAGTGAAGACTGATTTAAAGGAGAACTATGGGGTTAAGTCTTTTCCCCATAGTTCTCCTAAGGGTAACGGGAGAACACAAACTAGCGTTCTCCTGTGACCCAAAGCTCAGTATACCGTGTGTTCGCTCACTTCTCCATCTACTGAGCCAACCTGTGACAGTTTCATCGGCTAGAACTATGTTCCAGTAGTACTGTTCTTGAAAAATTAGTGTCAGCTTTTTGAATACCCAAAACGGATTAAACCTGTTCTGAAAGAAAATTCCCACCTGCAAACACCTACCTGTTCCAGATCCTTGACTATTTCCATAGTAGTCATTAAGCTGTCCCACTGCAGTCTGTATGGTCCGGGTCGGATATAGTCAACTATTTTGTTTGTAACATTTTTCACGACTCCTTCAACCTTGTAACTTTACCAAAAACAGTAGGGAAAGCTGTCAGAAAATCCAAGAAGGTATGCAAGAAATTCTATTTTATACATTAGAGATGGCAAAGCCAAGTTTATATCATGGAAACTGCATTGGATACAAACCGGTTGAGGTCTTTGCTGGTGCTTGAGAGTGTATTTGTTTTATCTAGAGTTAAGTGCTGCTAATTTTATATGATCATATTTTATCCTATAGTTCTGCATTGTTACTAGGGATGCACCGAAATTGAATTTTGAGACTGAAACTGAAACAAAAAAAATTGTCAGACCGAAGCTGACTTTTTTCCCCCAATCTTTAACCCCTTCATGACTGAGCTTGTTTTTAGTTTCTGTTCGTAAATGACTGACACACTTTTGACATTTTTGCTGTGTGATTCTTCCACGTCAGTAATATACTTTCTTACAAAGTGCACCCACACATATTATATATTGTTTTTTAGAGGACAGATAGGGCTACATATTTATATCACATATGTGTGTCTAACGCCTCACTTAGGACAAATAAAATATAAAAAAAGAGAAAAAAAACGAACACTTTTTTCCCAGTTTTGATTTGTAGTTTTTTTTTTACAACACCAGCACAGCTAAAAAAAATGCAATAAATACATTAATTTATTTGTCCCTTATTTTATTTTATGACACTTTTTTTTTTTACACTTTTCACAATTTCTTTTTTTTTTTTTACACTTTTCACTTTTTTTAAACTTAAATATTGTATTTTATTTATTTAATTATATCAAGCAGTCATTGTGAATTAATCTCACTGTTACTGCTTGATAAATTAATAAATTTTTGGTTATTATCAGGCTGCTTCAAACTTCAGAACAGCCGATAATAAGTTAGTGACACTGATCCTGCAGCAGTTCAGGATTCAGCTGTCACTAAAGGTTTTCTGATTGTTGCAACAACGATCAGCAAACTGAAACATTCTTCTTCCAGGAATAGATACATTATAGGAATAGACACATTATGTATCTATTCATGAAAGAAAAAAAGAAAAAAAAGCCAGTATAGCTTGAGAGAGATATCTCTCTCGATCTATACGAGCTGTCAGAATGCCGGCAAAAGCCGGCATGTGTGTCCCTCTGCTTTGACTCTCAGACACCCGATATTAAGGTATCGGGTGTCTGAAAAAGGTTAACCCTTTCATTAATGAATGCCTCTGTAGTAAGGGCAGCCATTAATGAATGTTAAAAGCTGATTCTCAGCGATTAACAGCCCTCTAAAGCAGCAAATAACTCGTCACGTACAGTGTACGTGACAAGTCATTTGGTCCCTTTGTGGCTGGACGTACAGTGTACGTCTCCCGTCATGAAGGGGTTAAAAAAGTTTTTACATTGTTTTTCAACTATTTTATTTATTTATTTTACTTATAGGGGCTTCGGGGAAATATTGGGGGTCTAGACAGACACCTGATATTTCCTTTTTAAAATAGAAAAAGAGATTGAGGACACAGGGTCCTCAATCTCTTTTTCTGCAGCCCCTGTTATAAATGAACAGGAATCCTCTATACTGAGTGTTTCTTTTCATTCATAACACGTGGAGATAGTATGCTTACCACGTCCACAATCATGAATGAACAGGAGGTGATGTAGATCACTTCCCATTCATTCATAACTGGACACAGTAAAAATACTATGCCCAGTTATTTACAAATACTCAGCGATCAGTGAGTGTTTGTATACCACTCTACGTTCTGAATCCGCTGTCAGAAGAGGGGGGCGGGTGGGGGAGAAGAGCTCCGCCTCCTGTGACAGATCACAGGACTCTCCTCCACTCACCGGTCTCCATTCTGACACAGGAGGCAAAGCTCTCCTCCCACACCTCCTGGCTCCGCCTCATGTGTCAAAATAGAAAGTGGTGAGTGGATGAGAGCGCTGTGATGTGTCACAGGAGGCGGAGCTCTCCTCCTCCACACACAGATCACAGCTGTCGCCGTCCCGCACCGCTCCCCATCCTGACACAGGAGGCTGAGCCGGGAGGAGAGCTCGGCCTCCTGCAACAATCACGGCCTGCACCGCTCGGCATCCTGAAAGCTTCTCCCCTTCCCACTGGGTGTCGGCGCTGCATTGGAAGGTACACAGAGCGGCGCCCAGTGGGGAGAAGAGAAGCTAGGGATACACTAAATTTTCAGCTGTCATGGCACTTTCGGCATTTTGTATTTCGGCCAAAATGTTTTGGTGCCCGAAATTTGGGTGCATCCCTAATTGTTACCCTGTATCATCCAATCATTGTTCTGTTGTTATCAGTGTATGTTTTTATCACTCATAAGCCAGTGCACAGGTCTTCCTCATAATATTATTTTCTCTTCTGGCTGAATGTTCTTAAAGGTGAACTCCAGGTATGCAAAAAGTTAACCCTTGCAGTGGCACTAACTGTTAATTTCTCTCTAGTGGCCGGAATACAGAAGATTTGCTCACCTGATCCTCGGTCCTGCGGCAGTGAGTGCTCACCTTTCTCCCCTCTGCTCCAGCTGTGGTATGTCCCTCTGTGTCCCCACATCTAGTACTGGTAAATAGACTGCATTAGATGTGATGATGTCAGCAGGGCTTAGAGGAAGAAGAGGCTGCAGGGACTGGTCTAGGAGCCAGCCGAGACCGAGAGTTAGGTGAGTATATTTCTTTTATTTGAGCCCCTACAGAAAAAACAGCAGTTAACTCTTGCAGTTGTGGGTAGCCTCACTGCAGGGGTTATCTTTTTACATTCCTGGAGTTCCTCTTTAACCCCTTCATGACTGAGCTTGTTTTTAGTTTCTGTTCGTAAATGACTGACACACTTTTGACATTTTTGCTGTGTGATTCTTCCACGTCAGTAATATACTTTTTTACAAAGTGCACCCACACATATTATATATTGTTTTTTAGAGGACAGATAGGGCTACATATTTATATCACATATGTGTGTCTAACGCCTCACTTAGGACAAATAAAATATAAAAAAAGAGGAGAAAAACTTTAAAAAAAACCTTTTTTCCCAGTTTTGATTTGTAGTATTTTTTTTACAAAACCAGCACAGCTAAAAAAAATGCAATAAATACATTCATTTATTTGTCCCTTATTTTATTTTTTACACATTTTTT
>NW_017306961.1:381118-412827 GCF_000935625.1 Nanorana parkeri | reverse complement strand
TTTTATTTATTTAATTATATCAAACAGTCATTGTGAATTAATCTCACTGTTACTGCTTGATACATTAATACATTTTTGGTTATTATCAGGCTGCTTCAAACTTCAGAACAGCTGATAATAAGTTAGTGACACTGATCCTGCAGCAGTTCAGGATTCAGCTGTCACTAAATGTTTTCTGATTGTTGCAACAACGATCAGCAAACTGAAACATTCTTGTTTCAGGAATAGATACATTATAGGAAGAGACATATTATGTATCTATTCATGAAAAAAAAAAAAAGCCAGTATAGCTTGAGAGAGATATCTCTCTCGATCTATACGAGCTGTCAGAATGCCGGCAAAAGCCGGCATGTGTGTCCGCTCTGCTGTGACTCTCAGACACCCGATATTAAGGTATCGGGTGTCTGAAAAAGGTTAACCCTTTCATTAATGAATGCCTCTGTAGTAAGGGCAGCCATTAATGAATGTTAAAAGCTGATTCTCAGCGTTTAACAGCCCTCTAAAGAAGCAAATAACTCGTCACGTACAGTGTACGTGACAAGTCATTTGGTCCCTTTGTGGCTGGACGTACAGTGTACGTCTCCCGTCACAAAGGGGTTAAGGCTATTTTCTCTTAGGATTGAATGTTAGGGAATATAGATTTACCCTGCGAAAAGGCAACTTAAATATCCAGAAAATAAATGTCACCCATAATCAAAACATTACGGGTATTATTCACGACTGCAAAAATCTTATACATTCGCAAGCGCGATTTAAAAAAATTTTTTTTTACAAATACCCCCATACGGTTTGCATGCCCAAAAGACGCCTTAAAGTGACATTAAAGTCAAATTTTTCCCCCCTCCCCCCATGTTAATGTCAGCACTTACCTCAAATGATGTCTCTTATTCCGATCTTCTTCTTCTTTCCTGATGTTTTCATCTGTCCCTCCAGCTGTGCGGCGGGTCTCCGATCCAGCGCTGACTCTTCTCTGCTTGCAGGCACTTCTGATCCAGCGGTGTCTGCATGCGGGTGCACGCGTCCATAGACTTACCTTGCGTCTCTGCTTGTCTCCCGGACGAGAATCAGAACTGCGCATGCGCCCGCCCAAGATCCTTTGCGGCCGCACGAGCAGTTCCTGATTCTCGGCGCAGGGGCGCGCAAAGAAAAAAAGGGAAGTTTAAACCGCTGTTTTAGCGTTTTTTTTTTTTTTTTTTAACTGTTTGCCTATATCTACTGCTTGATAGCAGTAGATATAGGCAAAAAAACGGGAGAGTTTAGAACCCCTTTAAGTGACAGGTGCTGTGTGTAATTGCACACAGCAGCCTGTACTTCCCTATGGGAGGATGTGGCTACACACGGTCACATGCACATTCGTTGGGGGTATGGTTGTCCGCACTTGGACGCACATGCCCGAATGAATAAGCCCTTTTGCTGATAATAACCACTGCTCATGGAACTTTTTACTGGGCTCTTATTTGGAATTGTTCAGGTCTGTAGCAGGTTTACATTGAAAGTTAAAGCTTTCTGGAAGCCAAGATAAGGCAGGTCCCTGAACACTTATATTCCATGACTCACCTGGCTCAATTTATCTGGCCTCAGTCAATGTATCTATTTATTTTACCTGGTAATAGCTATAAAAAGAACTAAATCTATAGGAAAGTAGAATAGCCCTTTAAATAGCGATGTAACAATGTTCACAAACATTGTATACTCAAGGACAAGGTGATACAGTCTATTAGGTGACGCATTTCCTGGTATGAAAGTTGCAGGAGTGATAACATCTGTAATTACATATACAGAATGTATGTAGCAGGAAACATTTCTAAAACAAATACACATATGAACAATATTTATCCTTGGGAAATACTCACAGGCAGCCTCCAAATTCCTCAGATGGTTTTCGCCACACGGTTACATCACTCTGCAAAGCAGACAAGCCAAGGTCAGCCATACTGATTCAAGTATCATATGACATGGTGTAAAAAAAAAAAAAAAAATAACACAGCTAGATATGCTTTCACAAAAAGTACCAAACAAAGGCTATGCATATTATATAGAAATATAAAAATATACATTTGTAATAGTGAGTTACTGAGCCGATCTGTGACAGTCTCATTGTCACAGGTCGGCTAGAACTATGAGGTGAGTGGAAATCACTCATCTCATAGTTCTCCTTTAAGTGCCTCTAACACCATAAGATTTACTTACAATGTACTTAATGGTGAACTATGACCAAGTAGAATCTCTATTCTCTCTACACACACGGGCACCTCCGAAGCAATCTCTTGTGTATAATAAAGGTTCTCACACCCCATAAAACTTACCTTAGTCCACGGTCTAGGTTCTTCAATCAGACTAATCGGAGAATGGCATACAGCGGACCGGTTGTCACAACTGGAACCGGCAGGATAGAAGATGAAGGGACCATGAATTAGAGTAAATTTTAGTTGGCATTTATTTTAAAAGAAGCTTTTATTTAAATCTGAAGTTTTGTTATAATTTGTGTTGTGGATACAGTACCAGGGACATAACTTACCTCTAATGACGTGTGCCCCATGTTCTGCTGGCAGCTGCTTACTAGGGATGTTCACGTACCAGTTCAGATACCAGTGCCGATACTTGGCATTTTCACGAGAACTACCAGGGTCGCAGCAGTTGAAGCTTTGAAGCTGGGACCTAGTTCTGGCGTTCCACCACTGTCCTGAAATCATTAGTCTGTATTGTTTTAGAAAAACTGTCACATGACAATAAGCAAAAATGTATCAGTCCTTGTATCTGTGAGTACTTGCACAAGTATCAATACTTGTACTTGAAAAAATGGTATCAGTGTGTCCCTGATATATATTTATAGAAAAGAAAATCATACATTAAAACAGGGATGCACAAATCCCAGGAGCTCCGTGTGCTCCCTAAAAATGACACCTGCCGCCTAACTTTTGAATTTTTCCCTAGTCTAGTCTTGGAGCAGGAAAAGTAACTGTACTTGTACCAAGTATGGTACTTAGGGGTCTATTCATGAAGCTGCCGAAGGATCTGGCCGTAGCTTCGGCCGATCCTTCGGCTAGCTTCGGCCCCAGGACCCCTTCGGTTCAGTAGAACCGAAGGGGTTCTGTACGGGCTATTCACAATGTCAGAATAGAAAAAGAAAAAAAAGAAGAATTTTCCCATAGAAAAGCATTGGGACATTACTATTGGCTATTTCAATTTGCAATAGCCAATAGTAAACTAGCATTGTACCCGCCCTCTGCTGCAGTTCCCCATCAGGTCCATCAGCAGAGGGCGGGTACAATGCTAGTTTACTATTGGCTATTGCAAATTGAAGCAGCCAATAGTAATGTCCCAATGCTTTTCTATGGGAAAATTCTTTATTTTTTTCTATTCTGAGATAGTTCGTGTCAGAATAAAGAAAAAAAGACACAGCAGTGTTTCTCTCCTGGGCGGCCGGGAGCGGGAGGCTCCCAGAGCGCCTGGGAGAGTTTTTTTTTCTGTTTTTTTTTTACAGCAGCAGAGCCGCCGGGCAGCCTCTGAGGGACCGAGGAGAACAGCCGAGCCGAATGCCGCTCAGTGGCATTCGGCTATTCACTCACTGCTATTCGGCATATTTAAGAATAGGCCGAACAGCAGTGAGAAGCCTGCCGGAGGTTCTGCTCAGCCGATCCAGATGTTGGATCGACTGAGTCGAACTCCTGCACTTCGGGTCGGTAAAAAAATCTACAGTAAGCAGCAGCCAAGAGAACATGGGATCCACTTCATTAGAGGTACGTTATGTCCCTGGTGCTGTATCTACAACACAAATTTTAATCAAATTTCAGCTTTAATGCTTAATAGTGGGCTGTGCTGTTGGTGTAAGTGGACCAAAAAAAAATGTGTTTATACTTGTAGTTCAGCTTTAATAGGACAAATAAATAAACTCCCACACACAGGGGGAACAAAAGTAGCCACCCCCCAGAAGGAAGGACAGCATCATCATGAATTCAGCTGATTGATACACAAATAAGATACATTTTTGTCAATAGTTAAAAGAGAACTATGGGGTAAGTGTTTTTCTCCATAGTTTTCTTAAGGGTCACGGGAGGACATATACTAGCGTCCTCCCGTTACCCTAAGCTCAGTATATTGCAAGCTACAGCTCGCGGTATAGTGAGACCGGCGCAGCCGGAACGGATCCCAGCATTACTGTCGAGATCCACCCAGCTACGTGAGTGACAGCGGGTTCTGCCTATCTAGAAGCAGAGGCAGCTGTACCTGCCCCCTCCCCTTGTCCGTTCCTCCGGAGTGGGGAGGGGGGAATCCCTGCAGGGAACCGTGATTGACAGTCATTGCTCTCTGCAGGGAGATGATCGAGAAGTGAGCGAGCGACGGTATGTGTTCGCTCACTTCCCAATCTATTGAGCCGACGTGTGACAGTTTCATTGTCACACGTCGGCTCAAACTATGAGGATGAGTGATTTTCACTCACCTCTTAACTCTCCTTTAAGGTACTACTACTACTTTAATTCCTCAGTTTAGTGTCACGTTAAGGTCATTTCCAAAGATGCTCTACAAGACTGAAGAATAGTAGTATACGAACAGACCACGCTATCCAAAGAGTTCCAATACTTCAGACTTTATTCAAGTTCAAGGCAAATTCAGTATAACAGTGAAAACAGTGTATAAAGCAACAAATGCCAGCACTGCACACCCCCAACCAGTTACAACCTCTGCAGTCTGTTCGTATACTACTACATTCCAAGGTGGAGACATACCTATTAGACCAGCACCTGGGGAGTCCTGATGGTGGTTAAGGAATTGGAGCGGTGAGATTTCCTTTGGCCCTACAAGACTGAAGAATAGCCAGTCTTATGAAGGGGCCTTGTCCTTCAAAAGCTTGCTATGGCTTGCACCATACTAAGTCAATAAAGCTACTGTTATTTTGACCAAAAGTAAAATTCTTAATCCATTTCACAGCCAACATAGGAATATAAATCATCCTTAATTGATGGTACTGCAGGGACTGGAAAGTGAAGAAGTTCACTGAAAGTCTTATCATGTAATTGCATTTCTCACTGCATTTATTACTCTTGTGAGTAAAGGTCCCATTTGGTATTTTCTCTCCATGCAGATGAAAAGCTGGTTCTCAGCCTGTGTGCAGGAGATTACATTGATTTTAGGAAGCTTACTGATTTTTTAGCAACACTCCACTCATCTTCAGGAATACTGTGGTAATGAATCAGTGTATTCTGCAACTTCGTAGACATTGTTGGTACATCTATATGGTCCACCATGTTTCTAAAGAAAATGTAAAAAAAAAAAGATTATTAAAGAAATTGAAGATAAATTATTTTAAAGTATAACAACCTCTCCTACTACATCAGCCCCAGCGAGACAGATCAGCACCTCACCGGCATCCAAATAATAAAGCCTGTTTTGTACCAAATTACATTTTGGTTCTGTGAGCTGGCTGGATATTGCTAGCATACCTGCATGGCACTGAGTATGACTGAGAGATTGTCTCCTTGAAGAAGGGACCCCCAAATGTCCTAAAGAAACGGCCTTAAGACTTTAGGGAGGGACAGACTGTGGACAGTGGGAGTAAAAAGTCCCCTGATGTCAGCGTAAATAAACAATGTGCCAGACTCAGTGGTTAAAAATGGCGTATTACCTGTGATCAGTGGGGAGGGGAATAAGTGCCCCATTGTTAATGTCAGTAAAAGGAACAGTGTCCCATTACTGGTGTCATTAGGAGGAAAGAATAGTGCTCCATTGCTGGTGTCAGTGGAGAAATAGTGGCCTATCAGTGGTGTCAGTGGAAGTAACTGTAAATAAGTCTATCTTGCGGCACTCCTTACCGGATTCCATAGATAACCTGTGAACACAGGTGGGTGCTTGTAGTGACCACAGATGGCACCATGATACGATCATGATCATATACAATTTCAAAGAATGTCACCAGCACACCATGCTTAAATGTGATTAGCAAAAGTCCATTTAATGACAATATAATGCCATTCAATTACCGTGTAATTGAATGCTGGTGCTAATCACATTTAAGCATGGTGTGCTGGTGACATTCTTTGAAAGTGGAAGTAACTGTGCCTCATTGTTGGTATTAGTGGGAGAAATTGTTCCCCATTGTTGGCATCAGTGAGAGGAATTGTGCCCCATCATTTGTATCAGAGGTAGAAATAGTGCTCCATTGTTGGTGTTAGTGGGAGCTCCATTGTTGGTGCCAATCTGAGCAAAAGTGCCCCAAGGGCCACTTAAATGCATGCAAAGGGCTACATCTGGGCCACTGCCGAAAGGCCTGGCAAGCAGTCATCCTCTCCATTATACTCTATGGCAGTTGGGAACACACAGGGATAATACCACCTTCCATTCCAGCTTACAGAAGAAATGAAATACTGCCTGGGCTTGATAAATGCGCTAATTACCATATTCAGAGTACAGCTAAAAGCAGTCAAAACATTGTAAAGTGATTCATTCACTGAAATCAATGGCACTCTGCTTGCTTTGAAGACACAGATGAGCGGTAAAATGCAGATGTATGCAGCGTGGAGTAAATACTGCAGTGCCCCGTGGATAGTGATATCCAGTCTCCGCTATAAATAAGCCCCCCAATAGTGCTTAGACATACCGTTAGTTCTGCCCACATACCGCGGGAGCCTTATGTTCTTGGACACTCTAATATTAAAGTAAATATGCCGCACTGTCAAAAGCTAACCCCTTGCAATAGTGATTGAGCATGAAAATCTATTATGGCCAAGCAATTCATCCTTTGACATTGATGGATCTATAGGTGTCTGTACAAGTTATGGGAACCCCTACACATACGCCATATTCCCATCTGACCATTATTAGGAAAATCAATTCATTTCATTGTATGTCCATGAATAGCATTACTGTACATAGCTATTCATGAACGCCATTTCAGTAAACAAAAGAGCACACACTGAATTCTCATCATGGTTATGGTGAACACATATAAAAAGTCATATTGGGGTGGCTTCTTAACAATGGTATATTAAGAGTAGGCAACCTCGGCCCTCCAACTGTGGTGAAACTACAAGTCCCATGAGGCATAGCAAGATTCTGACAGCCACAGGCATGACTCCCAGAGGCACATGCATCATGGGATTTGTAGTTCCACCAGAACTGGAGGGCCAATGTTGCCTACCGATTTGGTATATTGTTTAGTGAGCACAAAATAAGAGTGCAGTTAACGGCCATGTACAAACATCTTGAAGTGCAACTGAAGCTAAAACTTTTTTCTTAGTTTTGGATAGAGTAAGAAGGTACAGGAACCTTTTTGTTGGGTTTTAATTGCTTTCCATGTTAGGAAACTTTTCCTTACTTCCTGGTCCAAAGACAAGTGAAATCTCACAAATGAGCACACAGTTATAGTTTGAATAGAGCACAATAGCGATAATCGTAACTCTGTTGGGTTATTTGCTATTTGTATCTCAATTGGATCATTCTCTCTCACTTCCTGTCCTGGTGCCAAGTGGTCACTGGACGTGAGGAGCCATTTCCCCAATAAAAAAGAGAGAATTTCTAGTCCTTTCTCCTCTACAGATGAAAAATACCTAGAATTCTACCTAATATCCTTGTCCATTATATAATGCCCGACTTATAGAAGTATTAAACTCTCAGACTTTTTAAAAAATAATGAATCTACATCAAACAAATATACATTGCCCAGAAAAAAAAATGTTTTAAATTCTTGCCAAAGCACTTACAGTCATCATTGTTTCTAAACAGCTCTAAATCTCCCAGCTCCACTTCCCTGAACTTCTTGTCCAGTACAAGATCACAAGTGACAGAGCATTCTCCAGCAACTGCCCATCTACTAGCTTGGAGAAGGTATAATGTAGAAAGAGGAAGGTAATAGCTTGTGCTGCTGTGCCTGTGTGTTTGCAGAGACACACACTGCTTACTAGCACACACAAGGGTGGCTCAATAGGACCCTGCAAGGGAAAGGATTCACCCTAAAACAGGATATCAGGGCCAGAGCTGATTCTGCAGGAAACTAAAACGCTTAAACATCAAGGAATAATATCCATACTCTTGCCAAATTATCCCCCATCAGCAAAAACAAAATCAAGACAGTCTGAGAGAAATATGAGGCATAGGGATCCACCTGTGTCTGAAGCAAACCGCCTCCATATCTATATACATAGAAGACTTTACGTCCAACATCAATGTACTAAACAGCTCACGTGTGTTTATTTTGTATAAACTTTTTTTATATTTATTTATGAATTCATTTTTAATTAAATATTTGTATTTTTTACTTTACTTTTAGGGGCTTCAGGGAAATATTAGGGGTGTAAACAGACCCCTATATTTCCCTTTTAAAATGGAAAAAGAGATTGAGGACACAGAGTCTTCAATCTCTTTTTCTGTGTCCCCTGTTATCAATGAACAGGAATCCTCTATCAGTGTTCCTGTTCATTGATAACGTGAGAACATTGTTTGTTTACTATATCCACAATCATGAATGAAAGGGGGATGATGTAGATCACTCCCATTCATTCATAATTGAGGACACAGTAACCATACTATGCCCTCAATTATGTACACACATTCAGCGATCACTGATCCTTGAGTGTTTGTACGGCTCTCCTCTCTGACCTGCTGCCACAGGAGGCTGAGTGAGCGGTGCAGGGAGGAGAGCTCAGCCTCATGTGACAGCGTGGGCTGTCTCCGCCCCCACACCGCTTTGCAGGACTGTGATATCACTTAAATAGCACTTTAACATGGATAGTAAGCCATAAGGTTAGCTGGGACTTGTGGTGCTTTAATACCTAGAGAGTACAGACTGCCCATAGTTGGGAAAGAAGGTGATTTTCTTCCAAATGGATGAATTATTGGAATTATTTTGAATTATTGGTTATTATCTGATTAATCTAAACAACTTAAAAAAACAAATGAGCTCGGTTTTATAACCGTCAGTTCATTAATACACATGTACTTATACTATCAGTCATCATCACTGTAATTACACAGAGAAAAATACAAGAAAGAAGCCATTGGATAGTATGTAAACCCTATTTGCTCCCTTTTGGAAAGCGTTCTGTTTGATACATTTAAAAACAATATCTGTTAATGCTGATTTGATTATGACAGAAATATTGTTAGCTGATGATTTCCTGTGAACTCTGCCTCTGCTGATCTCTTATTAGATACATTGTTCCC
Organism: Nanorana parkeri; assembly: GCF_000935625.1. Taxonomy (NCBI): domain Eukaryota; kingdom Metazoa; phylum Chordata; class Amphibia; order Anura; family Dicroglossidae; genus Nanorana; species Nanorana parkeri. The sequence goes on along the minus strand of NW_017306961.1, from coordinate 403,671 downwards.
GGCTATCTCTGTGGACTACAAAACACCTTCCCTCTAAATAATGGAGATGAGGTGTTCTATAGTAACATAGTAGGTAAGGTTGAACAAAGACACGGTCTATCCAGTTCAACCTATGTATATGTATATGTGTGTGTGTCTGTATATACTTGGTTCTAGTGGTTCCCATATCCTTCTACGGTATATTTAGTAAACTAAGAAACGCATGAAGAAGTTTCTTGTATTGATCAATGCTATCAGCAGATACTACTGACTGTGGAAGGGAATTCCACACTTTTACTACTCGCACAGTAAAGAACCCCTTGCGCAGTTTAAGATTAAACTGCCTCTCTTCCCTTGGTTGTGATCTCGTATCATCAATAGAGTTCTTGCTGTATGCAGTCTTTATACACTTCCTTTGCTAGGGTGACAACGCTGCTCCTCCATAGACACAGTACAGCATTGTCATCAGGATCGCCAGGCGGAAAAGGATCATTAAAAAAAATGAACAGAGTCACCTCATCTAAGGACCAGCACGTTATACTATACTTTTGTGTTTGGGCTTGGATATACTTTATAGTTAGACCAGGCTGATTTATTAAAGTAGCTGAGATTCTTCAAGCAATGGGGTTGATTTACTAAAGGCAAATAGGCTGTTCACTTTGCGAGGGGATCTTCCCTTAGGTTAGTGAATGTGGTGAAAATTAACTTAGCAAAAAAAGGTGCATGAAAAAGAAAACAAAAAAACAGCTGCACATTAGCTGATCATGAGCTGCATAGATCTGAACATTATTCACACAGATGTGATCATTGTATGCACAGTTCTGATCATTATCGACAAAGTTCATTATCTGCACAGAGATGTACCCTGGTTCCTTATGTAACATTGTAGCAGCAGTCACGTGACTCACCATAACACTGTACAATGTACAGACGTCTGTTCCTTACCATGAGCATGAATGGGCAGTGTGACCTACTGCCATAAAGAGTGATCTGAGTGCTGCACCTCCTGTCCATGTGCCCTCTGCAGCATCAAGAACGCACTGGTCATATTAGACCCAGTACAGACATACTCCATGTACATCACAGAGTGCTCTATATTCCAGGCAGCGTGCCCCCACATGAGCCTGTAAACCAGCAAGCAGAGACTTGCCGATCCCCCTGAACAGAAGATGAGAACACACACACACAGCTCAATACAAGCACAGAATAAAGGAACACTCCATATAATTCTCTATACGTACCCGGCGCTACGTCCTCACTCGCCGGATGGCAACTACAGAGTGTTCATCAGCAGTTCTACTACCGTCCAATCACAGCGCGAAGTCATTCATGCGGTGTCATTAGAACACAACAGGAACGAATGAGAGAGAGCCCCGATCACACCCCGCCCCCTCACTGTCAGCATCTGCTGAGCCCACAGAGGATGCTGAAGTGGGCGGAGTCATGTGACTCATGCGGCATCCTCGCTGTTCCGCTGGCTGTAGAATGTTGATGGGCAGCATACATACTGAGTGATGTACCGGGGAGGAGGAATCACGATGAAGTGCGGAGATCCTTAGCTGTAGCGAAATGGTTCATGACTACAGGAGCTGTCAGCTCTCATATTCAGTCATAAGTCATTGTGAAAGAAATGGATTAGTAGTCACACCGCCCGGTGTTTCATGCGTTGTGTATTCAAATGCCAAATGTAAAAACTCAGGTGTGATCAATGCCTTATCAGGGAAGAAAAACTACCATTCCCCTTCCTCATCTACTACACTTTAAAATGATATGCAAGTCTATAGGTGTTTAAGCTATTTCAAATGCTGATTAGATCGCTTACAATGAATGTTGCTCCTTGATGTTTAAAAGTTTGAGTTTCCTGCAGAACCAACTGGTCCCCTGAGCAGTGGTCCTGATATCCTGTTTAAGGGTGACTCCTTTTCCTTGCAGTGCCCTATGGAGCCACCCTTCTGTGTGCTAGCAAGCTGTATGTGTGTCCACAAACACACAGATTCAATAGAAATCCCACCGCACTCCTTACCGGTATACTGTGCTTGATGTACGGCTGAAATCAGCCATACAAGCCAGAAGTGAATAGCCGAACAGCGTTCAGTTCACTCTACTCCGGCTGGGTTATTCACTCGGCTGGCTTTGGGAGCTTTGTGAATAACCCCCTTAGTTGTTTGCCTGGAATTTAGCTAAAGTAATTATAGGTCTTATTTAAATTTAATAGCAGCTTTCCTTCTTTATTCCCCCTTTCATATAGTTCACTCATTTGTTAACCTAGGGGTCTGGTTGCTGTTGCAAAAGTAAAGGTTGTTACATTACTACCACTGAACAGACCTGTGGATTAAAGTGACAATAAACCTTAAAAATACATTCAAGTACCTGAACTGTTAACGAAATGTAACTTATTTGTGTATCACTCATGTATAGATCCTCAAATCATTTCTAAATTCATGCCGACACTGTCCTTCCTTCTGGAGGGTGGCTACTTTTGTTCCCCATGGTCCCTGTGTGTGTTGTAAAGTACCCACCGCTCAAAGGTCACTCCCATAATGGACTACAATCTCATGTTTAGTTTACTAATTTGTGTTGAGATTGTAGTCCATCACGGGACTGAGCTTGAAGTGGTGAATACTTTACAACACACACAGAAACCATGGAGAACAAATGTAGCCACCCTAATAGGGTACTCAAATGCATTTTTAAGATTTAAATTCTCCCCTCCCCTGTCCGATCCTCCAGCGCTGACTGGCGGAACGGACGGGGGAGGGGGCGGTTACAGCTGGCTCTGCCTCTAGATAGGCAGAGCCAGCTGTCACTCAAGCAGCTGGGCGGATCCAGACATAATTGTCGGGATCCGTTTCATCTGCGGTGTCTCAGTATACCGCGAGCTATAGCTTAGTGTGATGGGAGGACGCTAGTTTGTGTCCTCCCGTTACCCTTCGAAGAACTATGGGGAAAAGCCCTGACCCCATAGTTCTCCTTTAACTCCTGAGTTTAGTGTCACTTTAAGCCAATACTTGAAATTAAGTGGGGTTGATTTACTAAAGGCACATAGGTTGTTCACTTTGTAAGGGAAGTTTGCCCTTAGTAGTGAATGAGGTGAGGCTATGCTGACTTCCATCATCCTATCATGTTCAATAAAAATGTTTGTTTTTTTAAATTATGTTCATTGCACATGATTGGGTATTGTTTGTGCATTTTCACCACATTCACTAAGCTAAGGGAACCATTCCCTGCAAAGTGTAAATTCCCTTACAAAGTAACCAGCCTATTTGCCTTTTGTAAATCCACCCCAGTGTGTTCTCCTGACATAGAGAATGCATCTATACGGTCAGATATATTCACATTTTATGAAGTGAGATAAACCAGAGTCCAAGAAAATTGCTTTGCACCATAGTACCTATTCCGTTTACTGTATTGACCAAAGTCTAAAAGTTGTTTAAGACAATAAATGACAATGATAAATGGTTTCATAAGCAGTCAGCATTTCCATGATGCTTACAGCAGCAGTAAATAGCAGGTACTGTATATGGTATAATTTTGTTTACTGACAATAGGAAATCCTTCACCTTTACCTTAGATCCTACTAACAGTACAACGTAATATTACCTGACTAGTAATAGCTCCATGTATTCTTTGTACTATGTTTCAAGGTATTTTACACTAAGAGTGATTTTGTGTTAATATGCTAAAGTAGATGATTGCCATGAATCAGACTGTTAAATCTATGCTCATGCACCTGACTTGTCTCCCTGCTATCCGTTGATTAACACACCATCAAGCTACATAAACATTGTATATGAATTAGAAATTCATACCTACATAATACAACATCCCTTGGAGGAATTATTTCTGCGTATATTATTAATTCCTATAAATTTCAGAGAAATTGTACAGCAATAAGGGCCCATTCACACTAGCAAGTGGGTATTATAGTGCACATAATGTGCATGTGCTGGTGTATGTTGTGCAAAGTTATGAAAAGAAGTCCAATGTTTTAAGCGCTCTTCGGGGGAAAGTGAAATACAGGTGTTGCGCGCTGGTGTGCGGCTCCTGGTGGATATACGGATACGGACCGGGGTGTCCGACGTATGTACTGGAAAAACAAAAAGAGAAGACCAAAGCGCCACGACCTAACGCAATGACTCAGGTGGAGTGGGGCAGAAATATGAGATGTCAAACTCATATGAAGCACTCGGTTCAATACAGGGACAATAAAGAAATCGTGGTGTGGTGATGTTGTTGGGCGAAAGGCCGTATTCTTCCTTTGGAACAGTGACGCGTTGGATCAAGGTGTAAATAACGGTGATGACAGGATGGTGAGACTTCACCGGATGCAATAAATGACAAAAAGACTTGTATAACTCAACGTTAGGTTAGCTGTGGTATGCTATCATCGACAGAGGTGTAGCATGAAGGTAGTTGTTCTGCAGGCGGCGTGGTGACCTGGTTGGTTGGGTCACTTGTGATGTGTATCCCACAGCATTGTTACAACACATTGCTGTGTTTATATACGCACTGCTGTGCGTTGTAACATATTTTTGTGCTCTGTTTTGCAAAAATATGTAGACATCCTGCATTTTTATGCAATGCACACCAACGCAACAGAACACAATTGTTTTCTCAGTCTCCTTGCAATTAAGCCTGTGTTGATCAATGCAGATCAACATAACTCAACACCCTGGTGTGAACGAGTTCTAATAGTAACGGTAATAGTAGTGGTAGTAGTACTTATATTCCACCCTACCCCTGAATTATTAGGAACACACATGTGGTCATTCATCTGTATAGAGGATAAACTGTTTCAAACAGTGAGCTTGAACCAGTAAGAGGTTGTGGACCAAAAAACTAACTAAAACAGGTGGAACAACATAACTACCTGATATGGGAGAAATAGACTAATAATCTGATATGGTCAACAAAAAGAACACTGGGACAAGCCCCTAGGAGAACAAAACCCCAAAGGGAGCAGGTCCTCAAGAAAATAACAGCAGGTCTACATGTAAAACTACATGTCAAAGCCCAAGCCTTACACTCTCAACTCTTAGGATTCAGGGAAGGAAGTTTCCAAGATCAAAGTGAGATTGCCTGGCTGGGCAACCAATCTTGCAAAAGAGACATCCGAAGCATGTGAAGGCTGAAAGGACCACAACAGAGGAAGCCTGCTTCTGATCCCCATCAGGAGGTCAGGTCAGTCTGCACAGTCATGTTACTTAGCTGAGAAGCAGTCAGAGGTAGGGAGATCCCTTTTATTTGTAGGGCTCTCTCCCTGTACACAGCCCTCCCTATCCCTTCTAATATTACTGCCAGGCAGCCTGGATGTTCATAGGAGTGCTCCTTCCCAGCACAAAACCTTCTCTTTTGCCTACTTGCATTAGTGGAAAATTAGCTAAGGAGATGACAGACTATCAGCTAACAGCTTCTCTGCTGCTGTAGGCATCTCCTCCTTGGCTTGCTGTCTGAGCACAGACAGGCTACACAGTATAGTCAGGGCTCAAAGAGTAGGCACTATACAGCATCTCTATGCTCTTACCCATTCCTGCTCTCACCACCCCCCTCTCACCATGGTGCCTTTACCCCTCCTCTCATCAACATGCCTTCACCACCACCCAGGCCCATCTCTCATCTAATGCTTTCAAAAAGCATTCCCCTTTCAACACTGCACCTGCACACCCCTCCCTCCTTCTGACTACCACAGCTATGGACCCACTTCACCACTCCCCCTGTAGCCCCTCTTTTACCAGGTCTTTGCACACTTACCCCTACTTTCACTTCATGCCTCCCAACCCTGTTGTTACCCTATGCCTGATACACTTTTGCTAGTTTAAAGTGACACTAAACACAAGAGTTAAATCTTAAAAATGCATTTAAGAACATTAACTATTAACAAAAATGAAGTTTATTTGTGTATTACTCAGCTGTAGATCCTGAAATCAACTCTGAATTCATGTTGATACTGTCCTTGCTTCTTGAGGGTGGCTACTTTTGTTCCCCATGGAGTGTGTTGTAAAGTAGCCACCGCTCCAAGCTCACTTCTGTTATGCGCTACAAAACAATTGTGGTGAACCTGCGATCCCCCCGAAGACGTCATTTGTGACGAAACGCGCAGGGGCGGGCCTATCCGATACAACGCTATACACGCTATACACAACACGGAAGTGCAGGCTTTCTTTGACCGGCCGGACTCTTGAATCTTTAAAAGTGATTTTTTATGTGTTTTATTCAATAAAAGGATTCTACATGCTGCACAATGAGGAGTTTCTTCTCTTTATTATTCTGGTAAACCATCGGTCTATGGAATAACGTTGGGAGAACCTATAAATAGAGGTGAAGACTCTGGGGTATATCAGTGAGCATTCTATTGCCTATATACTTTACTATTGCGGTGAGTGCGCACTACCAAAGGGGTGTTGGAATGGATTGAAACACAGGTGTGGGAAGAGATCACTGAGCACTCGTTGGATTGTGTTCCATACACGTTGGACTTAATAGCACCTTATTTTCACTGACTCATCACATCGGATTCGATCTAAGTCTGTGGACTTTTCACGATTTTCTTATATTTATTGGAGTAACAGTCATGGAATCATAAATTTGCACTTTATTTATTCATTTATTTATAATATACACTAAGCACGATTGTGTATTCTTTTGCACTTTATATAACAGCATAAATGTATATTGTCTACTGTATTTAGCACATGAAATGTATTTATTTATTCAATTGTCAATGATGCACGTTAGCACTTTTCTAAGTGCAATTGCCACAGATTTGCTATTTATTTGCAATCTTTACACTGACAGTACATTCACAAATTTATATGCACTATCTAAGTTACGAGGTTAGATAGATTCTCTACAATTGTTTTGTAGCGCTGCACATTTATTATTAACAAATACTTTTTGACTTCAGAGTCTATAGTACAGGAGCTGCAATAAATCACCCATTAAATTTCTAGGCTGAATCCACAATCGCAGATTTGACATTTTATCACTTCTGTGATGGACTACAATCTCACATTTAGTTTACTAATTTGTATTGAAATTATAGTCCATCACAGGAGTGAGCTTGGAGTGGTGGCTACTTTACAACACACACAGGGACCATGGGGAACAAAAGTAGCCACACTCCAGAAGGAAGGACAGTGTCAGCATGAATTCAGAGACGATTTGAGGATCTACAGCTGAGTGATACACAAATAAGCTACATTTTTGTTAATAGTTAAGGTACTTGAATGTATTTGCAAGATTTAACTGCTGACTTTAGTGTCACTTTAAAATAAAATCATCCAAGGCTTAATTGACTGTTATAATGCATATGTTATTGTCAGAACTAATATTATTCACAACTCTTCATACTATCATTACTAAGTTTCCAAGCAAAAAAAATAATGATTATAGTTTAGTTAATATGATCCCCAGCCATTTAACACATTTCTTTAGTGACTTGCCATTACTAGTTCATTATTTATAGAGGAGATCAAACTGGGTATCCATTTTCATGGTTGATCATTTTGGACTGATTTTGTACAATGTATTAGTAAATAATATGTTGAAAAGTTTTTGTAAATAAAAAATACTATTTTTATATGTTCAATTATTGTGGCATATTTAATAAAAACTGAGCTAATTTTTATAATTGTTCTGCCACGTGTTTTCACAGTGATCTGTTCCTATGTATGGAAAACCTTTGTAAATGAAAAGACTTTTTGGCATTTTCCGGTTTGATAATCCAATTGTCTGTGAAAAGAAAGAGAGTATTTCATTGTCATCAAGTTATTTCTATCTGGATTTCAATAACAGGGGCTTTAGAGGCTATTTGCCATGTATGGACACATTCGGCTGTTCATAGATCAACACTGTCAATGCAGACAATCAAGTCTGTGACTAATCGATAGCATATTTTTACGTGTATGACCAGCTTATAGCGTATTTGAACGAAAAACAGAAATGTAATATATTTCAGCCTAGCAGTCCTTAGATTTGGTGGCTGCAGCAGTTTTCTTTATTTAGGCTTTTTTTTCCATCTAGTTATCCTGATAGTAACACTTTCTATCATAGGGTGACAACGCTTAGTCACTGCACTGTACCTAATGAGGAGCAATGTGGTCAACCGTCCTGGACTGCCCTCTTGTCCTGATTTGGAACTTGGAACTTAAACTCCTCCTCCTCTCCTCAGCTCCTTTTTAGAGGTGGAAGTTCAAAGGAGATAGCTAGGAAAGTTGAGGCCTTGCCTTGTACCCCAAGCTATGTTGTTTCACCACCACATGGTTTCAACCTGTCTGATTCTATGAAATAGTGGGGACAGTCTCGCTGCTCCATGTTGGCTCCAGTTCACACTCTATTAATGGCATGGTGCTGACAGAGCCAGTCTACTGATACAGCTCTGGAATAATCTTGTCCATTATGCCCTCTGCTCCTAGAGTTTGTGCCTTCTTTGCAGTCTTCCCTACCTCTGTTGGACCAGGCCGCCTCCTCTGCTACTGTCCAAGGAGGTTTCCACTTGACTTATGCAGGATTTTGTGGCCCACATTACACAGATATTTGCTGACACTGAATGCAGAGGTGACACGCACATTACCATGCCTTATCTGCAGGTTCTGTATCTATCTACCTTAGCAGCTTCCAAGTCATCAGCCTCTGATTCTGAGCCCCTCCAGTTCCTGCCGGACGAACCTGCCTCCAAGTAGTCGCAGTCTTCTGTCATCACTCCCAAACTCAGAGATGTTTTGGCTTTTATTGACACAGGATGCACCACTTTGAAGTTAGGATCAGCCCACTTCTGCCACCAGTGCTGTTTTTAGCTGGGGGTTCTTTAAAGCTCCTAAAACTGCCAAGACCTTTCTGGAGCATCTGCTGTTTCAAGTCTTCCTCTATGGAGACTGGAAACACATGGACAAGATGTTTGTTCCCCCAATGTCTTATTAGCTTTGTATAAATTTGAAGAAGACTTTGTTAAAAAGTGGTCTGCCCCCTCTGTGGATTCAGCAGTGTCCCATTTTAACAAAGCAACCATCAACCCAGTGGATGATGCACCTTTAGGAACTGGTTGGAGGCCCTCTCTAGACCACCTTGTTGGCTTGCCTTGCTCTTTACCCTGTGCTAGCTGTGACCTTGATTTGCCAAATAATCACAAGGGATCTAATCACTATTGCGGTTGATTCCTTGGTCATAGAACACTTGAAACAAAAAGCTGTAGCTCTCGTGTAACTACAGTGTTGATGGGTTGTTGGAGGTTTATCCTCTCATTTCCCACATGAGTCTCCTGTCAGCGCATGAGAAGAAGACTTTGGATAAAGTGTTGGACTGTGAAACTAGTATCCAAAAAGTGCTTACTCTGCATGGCACTGGATGAATAACATCTCTTCAGGTCTCTTCAGAAAAGGCCTAAAGATCAGTTAGGGAAGGCTCACACTTCGCTTGAGTTGAAGAAAAATTGGCTAACTCCAAGACCAAACCCAAGCCTGACCCCCAGTCCACAGCCAAACCCTTAGATAACTCTTCTTCGACGTGGGGTGGTGACTGTGGCCTTTGCAGACACTTGGACAGCCTGGATATCAGACGCTTCAGTGTGGCAGGTGGTTTCCAGGGGCTACAAGTTAGAGCGCGGCTGATTTGCAGCTAATAGTGTAGTGTATTTGCTTGATAATTGTCCTCCAGAGTAATTAGAAGGTAAAGAAAAGTAGCGTGTAACCATTAAAGCAGTAAAACTAAGCTAATTTATTTAAATTTATGTTAACAATTTTTTTTAACCAAATCCACTCATTTACAAAGTGGTGTATATCAATTTTAAAGGATATCCGCTTAAAAGTTTAATTTTACCTGTGAGAGAACAATACATTATACTTTTAGCAGTCCAACCAACACTGGAATTTGTATATACAAGCATCAAAAGGATGCACTTTTTTCGTTTTATGGCACCTAATGCATAGACAAATGAACTGAGCCACAAGCTTCCAACAAAGAGTTTCCTTAAAGTAAAGACATCATAAGACAAATATGAAGGCTGTCATGGCTGACATCTCATTTTGTCTGGCAGTCAAGCCGCCCCTCTTGCTGCAATACTTGGAACCACTAACCCAGATTCAAGTTTGCAGATAACTACTGCTGACCTTTATCTGACTTTCCTGATCTACATATCCTTTTTGTGTCAGTGACTCAAATTATTACATTCAGTGGGTTAGACAGGAAACTAGCATTTTCAGAAGGCGCACAGAACTGACAATGACCACACTAATCTCATGTAAATTTTATCTTCATTCTGTATCATACTAACATGATTTTGGTCTGTATTGTTGGTCCATGTTCACACTGCAGTTGTTGTACAGTTCAATTGCACCCCCATGTGGGTGTTTAAAGGAACAGATATTCCTTTGTACTTTTGGCAGGAGATTCGTACTGGTGGTTTTTAGCACTGACCTCCCAACAAAGAGAACGATGTCCTACCCTATGGACCCCCTCACACTAACCCTCCCTGTAACCCTTAAACTCACCACATAGGTGTCAGCCTGATTGTACAATCACCTTTAGATCTACCAACTATATGTACTTTATACAAGTGCTTGCCTGATTGCATACAAATTGATTAAATGGTTTAGGTAGGGCATCATACTACATAGGTTTGGTACAACTAAAGTTTAGTGCACACAGATTGTATAGTCAAATTATAATGTGTATAGTGACCCTTATTCTAACCCCATTCATAGCACCTAACCCCTTGTGCACATACTCCCCTCTCCTGTACGCCAAAGTCCCTTCTGCAGCAACTTCAGTTTGGCAATTTTCTAGTTATAAAATAATTATTGAATTCTACCTTATACTAAAACAGCCACAAGGTGGCAAAATCATGCAACCTTTTATGTAATATGCTGCACTAAACTGTATTACAATGTAACTGTGATATCGTTTATATACAAATTTGATACACTTTTTTCTCTTAAATATAAGGGGGTTAATTAGACCAATTTAACCAAATAAACAACAAGGTGAACAATAATATGAAATGAACAAAGATAAGTAGAAAATTGGGCCCAAATAACAAACACGGCATGAAAATAAAGCTGTCTGCATGGGTCTTATATTTTAGATTTTTTTCCTTTTATTTTCTGACTGTAGAAATGTGTGCAGCTGCACCTGTTGTGTACGGCAGCATGGCAGTGATTTATTTATTAGGGGGAAGATGTGTGTGTGCTTTGAGCCTTTTGTGTGGTTATAAACATGTATCAATCTCTCATTCCCAACAACTATGTATGCAAGGCATAACATAGCCATTGTTTTAGCATTTATTTAATGAAAGAGCTATAACCCAAACCTTTCTGCATATCTGGAAGATAAATATCCTTCTTTACTTAGAAATTTTAATATGCATGTAAGAGATTATGCCACTGGCATACTAATCTCTTACACTGGCACTGGACAATATGTACCTTGTATATGCCTTATTGACTGACAGTGGGGGACAGTGCCCAAATGCAAGGTCAGGCTTGCACCCACTTCTTATATTTTTTTATCATCAGCCAAGGTTGCACTAAAAACTTTATATTATACTAATTTATTGTGGACTAGGGATAGGTGTAGCTGAAGTTTTTGTTTTCCCCCAAATTTTGTAAAAAAATTGAGATTTTGGCATAATATGTATATGGGTATGATAAAATTAAGATGGGGTACAATGGGCTTTAAATGGCTCTTGGGCGTTAAAGCAGTGACTTTCAATTATCTTCTTGATTGGGGTAATATGGTAGATACATCTTGTTGTTAGTTTTGGCAATGCAGAGTAGTTTAGTTTAGTTTAGTTTGGGGGACAGTGCTCTCAGCTAGATGGTACCGTAGATTCAGTGGACTTAAGGGTAATGTATGTCTCAGTGGTCTTAAAATTTAACCATCCCGCCCAAGTTGTGTAGTAGGAACTATAATCATCTTTGTGAGAATGATGTAGTTCTTCCATCAATCTCAAATCATCCACTCGAGTTAACCATTCCGCCACTGTTGGTGTCTGGGGGGAGCGCCAATGTTTAGGTATAAGGGCACAAACATCCTTTAAATAAATAAATACATAAATAAAACAGTAGATCTTTTTTTTTAAGCAAATGTCACCTGAGCAGCTCAGTAGATAAAAGTGAAAGTTTGTGCTGTGGTGAAATTTTGTCAACATTGAAATGGGTAATTCCGTGGCAAATTCAGTTTGGATAAAATCACTCCACTCATCCGTAGTGTGGACATACCCTTTAAGAAAATGATAGAATGCAAAAAAGCTTTTTCTAAATTGCCCTTGTTTCCACTTATTCTTTCTTCAATGATCTGAATAATTGATAGAGCTTCCTATACAAAGGGGAGGTCAAAGCTACGTAAAATGCTTTTAACGAGTTTAAGGCAATAATTGAATATGCTTTCTAATTTAGTGAAATGCTGTGTAGTTATATATTTTCTGCATCTATGAAAGAACTGAAGTAACCAAATATCTCACCGTCCTTCAATGAGTCATGCCACTTAAGGTTAAGCAAATGACTATAATTAGTTGTACACCTGAAAATTGTAGCTCATATCTTCAGGAAACAGTGTGATAATTAGCTCATGCTGAAACAACAAAGCAAATACCTATATCTGGCTGTTTTTATTAGAACTTTTTAGTACATATAGTACTTCTCACGTGTGAAATTGGGAAAAGTATATATTATTCTGTAAGACTCCTGCCTTGTGGTCAACATATAATTAAAAGAAAAAGTAACAAGAAAGTAAAGATAAAAATATATGCAATGAACCTTAAGGAGAAAGCAAGTAAGGAAAAGAAAATGTAACAATGCATAACAGGTCTTGTGGACATTTTTTTTTTGTTAGAAATAACTGTAACATCTGTTCATGCTAGGACCCTGATTTACTAAAGTGTAAAAAGAAGTTAGGTGAGGTAAACCAATGTTACCTTTAAATATCAAATAATAAAAAAGCTCTATTTTTTCTATTTCCTTTTGCTTTACACCTGATTAAATCGGGCCTAATATATTAACTGCTGCTGATGCTCAACCAATCATTTTCAACCTGCTTTTATAGGTCTTTATATTATATGTTATCTATATATACACACACACTATATTGCCAAAGGTATTGGGACACCTCTCCAAATCATTGGATTCAGGTGTTCCATGAAATTTCCTTGTTACTAAACATTCCACGGTCAACTGTTAGTGGTATTATAACAAAGTGGAAGCAGCTATATAACAATAGCTACAGACCTCCAAACTTCGTGTGGCCTTCAGATTGGCACAACAACAGTGCGTAGAGAGCTTCATGGAATAGGTTTCCATGGGCGAGCAGCTGCATCCAAGCCTTGCATCACCAAGTGCAATGCAAAGCGTCGGATGCAGTGGTATAAAGTTCACTGCCACTGGACTCTAGAGAAGTGGAGACGTGTTCTCTGGAGTGACGAATCACGCTTCTCTGTCTGGCAATCCGATGGATGTGTCTGGGTTTGGCGGTTGCCAGGACAACGGCACTTGCCTGACTGCATTGTGCCAAGTGTAAAGTTTGGTGGAGGGGGGATTATATTGTGGGGTTGTTTTTCAGGGGTTGGGCTTGGCCCCTTAGTTCCAGTGAAGCGAACTCTTAAGGCATCTGCATACCATGACATTTTGGACAATTTCGTGCAGCCAATTTTGTGGGAACAGTTTAGGGATGGCCCCTTCCTGTACCAACATGACTACACACCAGTGCACAAAGCAAGGTCCTTAAAGACATGGATGATTGAGTTTGGGGTGGAGGAACTTGACTGACCTGCAGAGAGTCCTGACCTTAACCCGTTAGAACACCTATGGGATGAATTAAAACGGAGACTGCGAGCCCGGCCTTCTCGTCCACCATCAGTACCTGACCTCACAAATGCGCTTCTGAGAAGAATGGTCAAACATTCCCATAGACACACTCCTAAACCTTGTGGACAACCTTCCCAGAAGAGTTGAAGCTGTTATATCTGCAAAGGCCGGGCCAACTCAATATTGAATCCTACGGACTAAGACTGGGATGCCATTAAAGTTCATGTGCATGTAAAGGCAGGCGTCCCAATACTTTTGCCAATATAGTGTATATATATATATTAGGGATGCACCGATACCGGTTTTTCTGTATCGCATGCAAGTACCCATATTGATCTGTTTGGCCCGGCTCCATACTGAATGGTCGGGAAAGGAAGCCAGCTTCCCAGCCAATCAGCATCGAGCCGACCAATCAAAGCAGGGAGGCATTTCATTACTTGCTTCCCAGATTCCTGATTGCCGGGAAGCCGGCTCCATGCTGTTTGGCCGACTCCATGCTGATTAGTATTCGGTCAAAAGGAAAATCACTCATGTGTGAATGGAGAGAAAGTAGTGTCCAGCTCTCAGTGATGTGTGTTAGATACAATCGAGTTGGTGGTAAGCTGGACTTTTATATGAAAAGGTTTTCTTAGTTCTTTGGAACAAAGACAGCTTTCTTGAAGTGCCTGTGGGCCTGAAAATGTTCTCAGAATATCTGCAGAAATAGAAAGATGAGTGTCATGAGTCCATTTCCAGTCCAGTAATTCTTTATTGATCATAGTACATATCACAAAGACAGCCAAGAACACATAACACATTTATAGAGGGGTTTTCTCAAATTTGACTGCAAAAATGGAAAAACACTTTAAAGTGGTACTAAATGCAATGCATTGTTTTACCTTAATACATTCTCTGCATTAGGTAAAAAATAGCAATACCTTTTCATGCCCCCCTGTCCAACGTTAACTGCGGCAACAAAAAACTTTCCTTTATTTTTTGTTTTTTTTACGTCATTTGTATGTTTTTTAGTGGCTAAAACAAAAATGAAGTAATAGAGAATTTAATGGTACGAAAACAAAACAAAACTAAAATTATGGGGATTTTTCTTGACAAACTAAAACGAAATGAAAATGGGAGGGACTATTGCATATAGAATTCCGGTTCCCTGAGCTCTTCCTCTTCTTGTAGTTAGGAGACGTGCATAATTGAATAATAACCTAGTGTTCTACCCAGTGGGACACCAGCTAGCAAACACTTTATGCACAAACTGTACAGACATGTCAACGTCAGGGAAAAAGAGAAGAGCAGATGTATGGATGCATTTTACATTTGATGCTAATGAGAACAAGACCCCTTGTAAACCATGTGGACCAACAGTCGTAAGTCATAACAGGTTAATAGAGGTTTACTCCAGGAATATATCATGAGTTTGGAAATTCTAGAGAATTGCTTAAATAATGCATTTTACCTTAAATAAATCCATTAGATTTAGTCGACTAAATCTACTGGAGATTTAGTTGAATTAAATGACACTAAAACTATTCAGATGACTACAATACAACTAAAACCAAAATGGCATTTTAGTCAAAAGACTAAAACTAAGACTAAATTGACATTTTCCTTCCCAATTAACACTGCCCCTGTCCCCAAACACTTACCTATGGTCCCTTGTCACCGCCACTAGGTCCAGAAAGATCTGCGTTGTTTTCCGAACTTCTGGGTTGTGGAATTGGGTACTGAGGGCAGTGGAGCAATAGGCTCCTGTTACCGTCAGTCAAATTGTTGGGAGGAGAGCGGTGGAAGGAGCAGGGGCATGGCTCGCCGGGTTCTGTGAATGTCTATGGATGCACACAGCACAGCTGGGAACACACACGCATGGGTGTCTCCTCAGCAGCCGGGTAGCTAAAGCAGAGGCCCACAAATAGGAGAACATGCCAGCAGTTTGGGGACCAGCTGGTGGAGAAATAAAGAGCACAGTGGTGTAGTGGTTAGCACTTGTGCCTTGCAGCACTGTGGGTCCTTCGTTCAAATACCAGGAAACTATCTGCAAGGAGTTTGCATGTTCTTCCTAAGCTGGTGTGGGTTTCCTCTGGGTACTCCAGTTTCCTTTCACACTCCAAAGACATGCTGGTAGGTTAATTGGCCCCTGTCTATCCTGTATGTGTGGGACCTCAGACTGTAAGCTCTTTGAGGGGCAGGGATTGATGTGAATGTACAACTATGTAAATTGTTGGTGCTATATAAATATCAATAATAATACATAATAAAAGGTTGTTTTTAAGAAGAAGAAAGCGTTGGCCCTCCACTTCCTAACCAACAACTAAACAAAACAAAGGTCCAACATCACTTTAAGTGTGTACTTTAAGTGTGTACCTCCAACTATCACGCATTTACAACCAAATCATGTTTTTAGAGTATTTCCTGTGCATCTGTGTTGCATGCGAAGGCGCTTAAACAGGACCCAGTGGACATATGGTGCATTCATCAAGAAGTATGGTTTGGAAGAGAGTGTACCAAACATTTTTGAAAACATGATTTTCATTTATGTTTTTGGTCTGACAGCTGTTAGGAATTTTACATGCAAATTTCATGTACAAACAAAACTGAATGAGGTGTGTGCAAATATTATTAAAAACGGCCGTAAAAAACAGTAAAAGTAAAACAAAATATGCCATAGTGTACGCCGTGTTGGGGATATCTCAGTGTGTATGCTCAGATATGCTCAGTGCGGCTACAGTCAGTTTAGGTACCAATACATACCCTTCCTTTTTGTTCTTCCTTGACATCGTATGGATTTTGCTTTGTCTGACATTTCAGTACTTAGTAAACGGATCACATACTTTTTATTATTTTTTTAATTTTAAACACTTACTTTCCTTACTGCACTTATTTAAAAAAATATTTGGATGTTTAACACAGAAAGCTAGGAGCTTACTGTATTTATGGGTGATTTGCTGGATAGGTTCAAGAACCGCATTTGCTAAGCGTGCGTATATCTGTGTACAATGGTGATTACTGCTCTTGTTTCTTTAGTAATTTGGGTCCAGTAAATGTGTGCTGTCAGACTGGTGCTAAGATGCAGAAGAATAAAACTGAACTACTTATATGTACGGATACTGATTACTGGTGAGAGCAGGAATAAGTGGGAACATAGTGAAGCAGTGGGGTGGCCTGTGCAGGCATAGTAAGTGAGAACAGTGAGAAGCATGCACAGGTGCAATTGTTGGAGGGGGTGGAGGCGTCACAGTAAAATGGAGACAGGGCAGGTGTGGTGTTGAAAGCGATGGGATATGGGGGATTATGTGAATCAGATGGTGTTGGGAACGGTGTAGTGGAGGGGATGCTGGTGTGTTTTGTGAGAGCAGGGGGGCATTGTGCAGATGAAATGGTGGATGTGGAGGGGGGTGTGCATGCAGGCATTAGGGGGGAGTTTGCAGAAGGTGGGTTGTACAGGTGCATTGGTGATAGCTGAGAACGGGGCATGCAGATATGGGGTTGTGGTGTGCACAGTGACAGCGGTAAGAGAGGGATGGGATGCAAGTGCATTGGTGAGAGTTGGGTTACGGGTGCAGTGGTGGAAGAGGGTGTGCAGGCATGGTAGGTGTTGAGAGACGGGGAAGTGCAGGCATAGATGGTGGTGAGAGAAGCGGGGTGCAAGTGCAAAGGGTGGTGAGAGAAGGGGGGCTGCAGGAAAAATGGAAGCTGGTGTGATAAGTGCTCAGAGAAGTGAGTGTAGGTTTAGTAAGTAGTGTGAGAAATATAGCTCTAGGCGCAGGACCAGTGGGTGGTTAGAGAAAAAGGTTTGCATGTGCATTGGATGCTGAAGGAAGAAGGGCTGCAGGTGTGGTGGATTCCAAAAGAAGTGTGAGTGCAAAGTGCTTGATACTGAGAGAAAGAGTAGTGGAGGATAGGTGGGTGGTGAGATAAAGGGGGCTGCAGTGCACAGTGCAGTGGGGCATTTGGTTAAGAGTGTAATGGGAGGCTGTGGGAGAGTGTGGGTAGGTGTGGGATGATAGTTAGTGGTGGGGGGAACTGGCTGACATTGCAGGAGGGGGGTTGGGTAATAGGGCTGGCTGGCATGTGCTGTGGGTGGTAAAAGAAGGGGAACTGCAGGCACCTTAGATGCTGAGAGGAGGGCTGCAAGATTGTGCAGGAGGGGTGTTTGGTTGAAAGTGTGGGAAGGTGTTGGGTAATAGTGTGGGAGCTGGCTGACTTTGTAGGAGGGTAGGTTAGATGATAATAGAGGGACTGGGTGGCATTGTAAAGTTGGGGGGCTTAGGTGATGGGGCTGGCTAACATTGTAGGAATATTTTGGTGACAGTGCAGGGGGGTAGGATGCACTAAGCAGCAGCCTTAATGCTTGTAGGAGAGCTCCCTAACATGCACAGATCCTGTCCTTTCCCTGCTCACACCTACCTGAAAGCTTCTCTGCTGCTGTTTTAGCCATCACCCCCTCAGCCTGCCTGCTCTTTGAGGCCTTACTATACTGTGTAACCTGTCAGGGCTCAGAGAGCAGGCAATTTTTGAGGAGTGGAAGAGGAAAGGAGAAGATAACTCCTAACTAAGGACTTGTCAATCGCAAAGTGAAACTGCTGAGAACGCTAACTTAGCTATTATATTATTAAGGAATATTATTAAAGATAAACAAAAGCATGCTTTATATTAAAGAAATGACATGTCATTAAGAATTGTAAATTGCAAATTTTTTTTTTTTACCGTTGTAACTGTATGCCATAGCCTGTGTTAACATTTTTTTCGAATCTGCCCAATAACTTATTCTGAAACCTTCAAAAGAAAACATTTCAATAAAATTAACCAATACAAGGGTTAATTAGAGCCATTTAACTGTAGAAATGTTAAGGCAGCAACAAGTCTCTGATTATTTCCTCAGGCCATTTTACCTAGCTGCCAGTTGGTGCTGTAACTGACTACAAAGCTTGTCTGTGAAGCTACAGGTCACTGGCGTGCCATGTCATCTGCAGCTATACTGGATAACAGCCAGCTACTGAAATGGTAGCTATACTCAAACGCTGCAAAAAGCCAACTGCTCATCGACTGTGCCACATATCACTTGAATTGCTGTGACTAAGACTTTAATTTACCGCAGCTGATTTATTCCCAGTCCAAAACACTAAATCCTATATTGCACAAATGATTCCACCGCTGGCAATAAATTGCCAGTGACAAAATCAGTAAGCATCCACTCGATGATCGTCATTATTAATGTCATTATTTTTTTCAATTTGTTTTCATATCAACATAATTTCTTGCTCATTTGTTTTGGAAATAGAAAAGCATGGAAATGATTAGGGATGCACCAATACCAAGTATTTGGGCCAGTACTAGTACTCGCCCAAATGATCCGATACTTATCTCCGATAACGGAACTTCTGGTCAGAAGGTGATCTTCCTCTGACCTCAAGTGCCGAGGTAGCATGGTGCCGCTTTCCTTTCCAATCATTAAGTAAGACGGTGGGTTATTACCCGCCTCCAGGCTTCCTGATTGACTAGGAAGCCGTCTTCTCTTGTTGCTAGGCAGCCTGGCTTCCTAACCAATCAGAAAGCGGGGCAGCATGTAATGAGCTGCCTAGGAACAAGTGAAGCAGACTTCCTAGCCAATCAGGAAGCCGAGAGGCGGGTCATGACGTGCCGACTGACTTCCTGATTGGTTAGGAAGCCTGGCTACTTACCAATAATTGAAGCTGGCTTCCTAGCCAATCAGGAAGCCGGGCAGCACGTGATGATTGGTCAGGAAGCCATGCTACCTATCAACAAGTGACGCCGCCTTCCCAGCCAATTAGGAAGCTGGGAGGCAGGTCATGACATGCCGCCCGGCTTCCTGATTGGCTTGTAAGCTAGCTTCACTTGTTGCTAGGCAGCTTGGCTTCCTGACCAATCAGGAAGCCAGACGGCATCTCATGACTCGCCACCCGGCTTTCTGATTGGTCAGGAAGCCAGGCAGCCTAGGCATATGAAGCCAGTGTTCTTTCGCTAGAACACCGGCTTAACAGGCAATCAGGAATCCGGGCGATAGGTCATGATCCGCCGCCCTACTTACTGATAATCTGGGCAGACAGCACCGGTACTCAGTATCGGTGAGTACCAAAAAAAAAAATATGGGTACTCGTACTCGATACCAAAAAACTGATATTAGTGCATCTCTATAAATGATACTTTATATATAGGTTGTACACATGCTGTGTATAGTATCTACTTTTTTACAAAAGTTAAAGTAGAACTTTAGGTGAAAATTCAAAATGTGTGAACAGGCAGTCTTTATTTAATTGCTGAAGAGATATATTGAGTCTCTTCTACAATAAAGGATTTTTACCTGTTTGCAGCTTTTTTACAATGTGCACAGGGTTGTGCATGTGCAGCTCAGGCTAGGTTCACACCTATCGCACAAAATAGTGATTTGCATTTAAGTTTATGGAAGCTGTTCACATCTTTGCGATTTGTCACGTGGTAGAAATTGCCTGTTGTGCAAAAAGGTGCAGGAACTATTTTCGGGCGGTTGTCTCTGCCATAAAGGTAAGATCAGTGGAGGGCTGCAGTGATGGTTGTCCTTCTGGAACTTTGTCCCATCTCAACGCAGGATCTCTGGAGCTCAGTCAGAGTGACCATTGGTTCTTGGTCACCTCTCTTACTAAAGCCCTTCTTCCCCGATTGCTCAGTTTGGCCGGGCGACCAGCTCTTGGAAGAGTCCTGGTTGTGCCAAACTTCTTCCATTTGAGAATTATGGAGGTCACTGTGCTCTAGGGAACCTTCACTGCAGCAGAATTTTTTAAGCCTTATTGCCTTGCAATAATCCTGTCTCTGAGCTCTGCAGGCAGTTCCTTTGACCTCATGGCATTTGCACTGATACACTATGCATTGTCAGCTGTGGGGACTTCTGTAGAGAGGTGTGTGGTGTGTGGTTTCTCACGGGCAGGGCCCTCCTTACCATCTTGTCTTGAACTGTATTATAATTGTCATGTCTTCCTTTTATTGTAAAGTGCTGCGCAAACTGTTGGCACTATATAAATGCCGTATAATAATTTACCACAGGTGGACTCCAATTAAGGTGTAGAAACATCTCAGCAACGATCAAGAGAAATGGGAGGCACATTTGCAAACATTTCTAAAATTCTGTTTTCACTTTGTCATTATGGGGTACGGAGTGTAGATTAAGGAGAAAAAAAAATGTAAACAACTATAATATCAGGCTGTAACATGACAAAATTGAAAAAAGTGAAGGGAGTCTGAATACTTTCCTTTGATAGATACTGGAGGGTTAAACTAGAAAAAATTTTCTAGGGATATCTATGGATTTGAGTGCACATGTCTTCCTGTCTGCTGTGGTCAATACAAACAGCCCCTAATCACCCTGCAGGATTTTTAATATGATTTTTATTGTGGAAAATCAAGAAGAAATATATAAAACAACCAAAGGTGGGTGGGAACACCAAGGACTCCAAGGTGTGCAAGAACAGAGCCAGAAACAATAGCACAGAGAGTTAGCTGCCAATGTCAACAAGACATATAACATGCCAGGGGGTGACTCATGAAATCCAGGCTCCACAAATAACAGTGTTTCAGATAATAACTTTAAAATGACTATTGCAAAGCAAAAATAAAAAATAACCCTTCTTTTTTTCTACACTCTGACAATACATGACTTCCCTAGCTTTTCCTAGCTTTATATACGTTGTGACACAGCTTTCATAATCCTCTACACAGAAGCTCAGGATCAACATAGCTGTCCAGTGTGAGGAATGTTAGTACCAATAACTTCCTATAATTAGCTATGTTGGTGTGTTCAGGGGTGTCTCTAGCCTTTTTGCCACCTGAGTCGGGGGAAATGGGGATGGTGCATGTTTTGGGGGCTGGAGGGGGTGCTGGTGGTGCAAGCTAATGGGGAGAGTGTATCATCCCCCAGCCCTTACAAATCTCCTTGCCCAGCTCTTAGCAACCTGGGATGCTCTGGCTGGAAAAGGGGTGGCAGGCACATGGCAAACATGCTGCTCTGCCTGCCGCCCCCACCTGACCCAGAGAGATGCCGCCTGAGGAGACAGCCTCTGGCTGCCTCATTATAAGGATGGCACTGGGTGAGCTGTACATTGCAGCCTAACGTATAAGCACAAGATGGCATGAGTTCTCTTGATCACTGCTGCAGTAACCGTCGTATCCAAGGCTAATAGCTGGCATAGAAAACTCAGTCCATAATTTGTGTGCCTTACAAAAATGTAAATGTGCCAACGTCTTTGGATTGGACCTACCAGAGATAGTGGTCACCAGGACCAACAGTGAGGGTGTAGCTCTCCAGCAGGGACAGAAATACAAACCAGACAGGGTTTCTAACACTTCCACATTTTATTCAAAACCTAATAAAATATGTTTTGGCCTTACACACTCTTTATAAGATATAAAACTGCCATGTGCCCATGTGAAATATCTGTTTCGGATAGAGTTTGAATTAAATATGAGTTGCCAGCAAGTCACCAATGTAGTTCCTCAAGTTTTAACTGCAGTTCACTTTCACTGTCTGGTTTATTTCTCACGTGTGCTCTTTGTAATTACATTTTTAAGCTGTGAAGTACTTGGCACTTGGCAGAATTTATTTCAAGCATGGTTTTAGATTCCATTTAGACATGAAAGGATTAGGCTGCAGATAGTACCAATTATAATGTCCAGTCTAAATATGGACTTGTGAACTGAAGATATAATGGCATTCTTTCTGCAAAAAAAAGACTCAGATTCAGTATTTGTTGATAATAAGTTGTTCTAATGTGATTTTGTTTACTCAGTAGCAGGGGGGGGGGG
>NW_017306961.1:358109-381098 GCF_000935625.1 Nanorana parkeri | reverse complement strand
GGAGGGGGGGGGGGGGGGGGGGCACATTACAGCACAATTCTACAGCTGCAAAATCCCATCAACATGTTCTTGTCATAAAAAAACACAGATTACAGTTCTTAGGCACATTTTAGCCCTGGGCCTAAGCTCAAAGATTTGCCTAGCTCTACAATGAAGTGGATTTTGCCTTATGTACTAAGTGGACACTTAAAGAGACACTGTAATTTTTCCTATTCATGGCAAAGTGACAGTATTTGCCCATAGCCCACTCCCCCAACAAGGTGTACTCACCCATCTGTGTTCCTTCGCTGCCTCTCCACTTTTCACCTTGAGTAAGCTCCAATGTCAAATGAAGGAAGTCACTCCTACCCTTCACTAGCACATGGAATGGTTTCTATAAGAGAACACAATAAAAGTCACTTAGCTTCAGTTGTTACTGTCCATAAATTCCTTATTGAACAAGACTTTGTGCTGATTAAACATTCTCAGAAAATTGGCTCGTTGTTGCAGTCTCTCTTTCTCCTAAAGTGTGGCTTATAGTCATCCTCTGTCCTATCTGATCGCCTCTACCTATTCAACTTCATGCTAGTTGCTCCCATTCACTCAGATGAGGAATCCATGATTGGTCCAAAGAACACAATCATACCTTTCTCACGATAGTAATTGGATGGCCACTGAAGTCTCTTTGAAGCTGATAAACAGTGGCCATAATTTTATGTTCGGCTCCATTCTGTCTCTGAGGACAGTCTTATTTAAATATTATCTTCCTAAACTCTCTCAGTGGATCCCCTTAGGCCTGTTCACACAAACCACATATTAAAATGATCAGAGCAAGTGTACACTGTGTGCCAGCCGTTGGGGGAGTGTTGAATTATGTTGTTACAATGAAAGGCATTATTTACCTTTTTTTTTCCTTATTTAAATGCCAGAGTAACATTTAATTCATTCCTAACACAGTGACCTTGGGGGAGCTACGTTGCATTGCAGAAAAAATGCAGCATGTTTGTATTTTACTGCAACACACTGCAAGTCACCTGAAGGCAGCATTTGAACAGGGCACATAAAAAACAATTGATTTCTATGTATACTTGTTCTATGTATCTTTCTGATCAAGGGCAGAAAGATGTCAATCACCGCAGATAGTATGAAGGGGCCCTTGGGTTTAGTTTATGGCCTCAACATTTTTAAACTGCTTACACAGCTCTCCATACTTATTACTGGGTTCATATTCATTGTCACATATGTCAATTCATTGCACTACAATCCCTAGGGCAGAGAGTTAGAGAAGGGGGTGGATGAAGAAACCATTGAAAACAATGAAAAGAGAGAGTTTTACACAAAAAGAAAAGGGCTGTTTAAAAACCGGTCAAAATTCTAACCAGTGTATGGGCCCTTTAAGTGTCCAGGTACAAAGCAATGAGGAAGCGTTGCTCCTATGCAGATTCTACACATCGTTCTACAACATTGTCCAGAGATTTAAATAAAAGGTGACAATGTTGCTAATTTTCCACTGCTGATTGCTGGTCAGTGCCATCATCAATTTAAAACTAAAAGCGATTTCTTTATTGCTTTGATTTGCTCTACAACACTGTGATCTAATAATAATAATAATGTGCTCTTTGATGATCTGCATAAACTAGGTGTCCTAATGACACAGAAGTAATTAGCTCTGATCAATACGTCTGTAGAAGGATCAGAACACAAATATCCTCAAACTGAAATGCCAATACTCATTAACACATGGCATAAGTTGTAACCACTGCTAGCACTTACTAAGATTGTTCTGTACCCTAGCTTAGAAATATGAACAGTGCTACAATACTGCTGAAAAATATAACATATGCCAGTCCTCCTTTTCTGAGATGGCCATTTTGTAAATTTTGTAAATTAGGTTAATATCTCTTAGAAGTGCAATGTATGAGCTAACTTACCAACAGAATAAGGGCTTGCATACATGACTGTTGTTTGTTTGCTTTTCACATGTGTTTCAAACGCACATAAGTGAGCAAATTCATATTGACTTGGATCAAATCAGCCCCAATGTACATTTTGTGGCCTGTCAATGACTGGTACATGTGTCTGGGAGGAGAATGCTGCATACAGAACACTTATGGTGTATGGTGGCTGGTTCCAGTATGTAGCTGTTTTTTTCCTGAGTCAAGTCCTATCTCCAATAGCATGCATCCCCCCACCTTCTGGAAATAGATCCTACCAAGCTCAGTAGGAGTCTGGACTTCTTTGTGTATTGACAATAACTGCAAGCAAGGAAGGCTAGACAACTAGTGCAGATATTTCAATTTTATTTGCAAAATGTTTCCATCAATACTTATGTGTGAGCCTCATGCTGTTTCTTTAACTGAAAAATAAACTGAGAGCAAAACAATAAAATGAGAGAGAGATGGGGCATGCATGAAAGACAAGGGGCTAGCAACATGCTGAAGCCAGGAATGGAATCCAGTGTGGTCCTGTGGACATGAGGCTGACCCCCTGATAAGGTGGAGTTAGAAGAATAGAATATAGAGTTGGAAGAATCTCGGTTTTGTATGTTTACAGTTCTACCATGTGGGGATTTGACAATTTTGTGACTGCTGCTGAAATCCAATCTAAAGGGCGTTCGCCATATTGTAGCCAAAAAAGTTGGGCGGTGGTTTTCAAATGCAGCGGTAAGCCATTCTCTGCCCTGGAGGATGTCTTACTCACATAAAGTACAGCCCAGTTTTCACATTACAGAGCGGCAATTCCCTTTAAAGGATAAGGCCATTATAGAGAGACAAAATTACGTTTACAGTAAAGCATGTCAATACAAATGCAATTAAAATTCACCATATTATGCAAAATACTGGCCTTCCCAGTTCGTACACAAGACTCATTTAAAAATACAAATACACTAATGCATCAATTTGTGTTTTTGATCTGCTTAGAGTTCTGTTTTAAAGGAAAGGTGAGGCCATGGACCACCTAAACTGTCTCAGGGATCTGCTATTAATGAAATCTCCTTTAAAACAGAACTCGGGGCAAACTTTTTATTCACTCTTGCAGAGGGACTACCGCGCCACTGCAAAGGTTAACTGCACATTTGTGTCTAGGGACTAAATGAAAAAGTTATACTCACCCAATTCTCTGAGCCAGCTTGTTCCTTGACCGGACCTTCCAGGCTCTCTCCCCCTCCCCACTGCAAAGAAAATTTTACCAGAGTTGTTCTTGAAAATAAAAAATAATGTGCAATGTACACAGTGAACAAGTGATTCCATTATCTAATCTACTACAAATCTGTTCCTTTGAAAATCATATACAATGAGGGGGAATTTATCTCAACTGTAGCAGAGAGAATTTGGAGCATTTCAATTTTCTTAGATGAGAAAGAGGGACACCTTCCAGTACAATGTATTTAGGTAATGGATAAACCCCTGCCATACCCCAGTAATTTGGCCCATTAGGGTTTATACTCCAGAAATGATTTGTTAAATCCAGAATTGCTTTCTTTTCACCAATCATTTTTCATTATACTGTCTTTGCAAAATAGCATGTTTCAGTGCAGAATAACACTTTTGGTAGTTAACTAGAACCTTTCAATAGATATCTGTATATTAGACCAAAAAGAGGGGCAACTAAGGAGGAGTTCCAAATGAGGGGCAGTCCCTCCAAACAAGGGGCAGTTGGGAGGTATGCAATTAGTGTTGGCCTAAAGGAGGGGGGAGGGGGCGCAAAATGGTCCTCACTCTTTGATACAGCCCCAGTCTGCAAAATGTCAGCAGAGGCACAGGATCTATCTGTGCAGGCTGCCTTGGTTGGATTGATCTCCCACCCAGCATAGCATCTACATCTAATGTCAGAGAAAGTGGTGTGGGATATGGACCATCTTCTCAAGTATGTAACCACTGATCACCAAGGCTCCTACAGACATCAATGCTTCAGCACCTACCTCTCTCCATGCTGGCTCCGTCCTCCTGGTCGGTCCTCTCTTCTTGCTGGCCACTTCAGGATTGAGAGCGGGGAGCAAAGCGGCAGGGTTAAAACTAGCAGAGCAGTCTTCCTTTCTCAGCTGTCACAGAAGTTGCAGCACAGTGCTGTGCTAGAACTCCTGTATTGGAG
This sequence comes from Nanorana parkeri, assembly GCF_000935625.1. NCBI lineage: Eukaryota > Metazoa > Chordata > Amphibia > Anura > Dicroglossidae > Nanorana > Nanorana parkeri. Next base: position 377,027 of record NW_017306961.1, on the reverse strand, counting down.
GTACAAAAAAAAAGAGAGGGTAATCTGAGCCACCCTGCGAATATGATACCTCACCGCTAAATATACATGTAAGTAAACCAAAAAGAGTAAATGGGGCTTTTTGAGGTGTCATTCTAGGCATAAAGAACACATTCTAATGCAAATATATCTTTATTAAAATTGGATTATAGAACACCATAAAAAGCATAAATATATGCCTACTGGTATTGAATCAGCAATACCACCCTCAATACAATGTTATTTAAAAGGCATTGGGCCTCTCTGGACCCCACGATCACATATTTAGCATCTGTATTGTCAAACAATATTCCAAACATCTTTGGTTGTAAATATTATTGTATCTGCATAAAATATCACTGTATTGGAGGTGACAGGGTCAATAAAGAGAACCTTTCACCTCCAAATGCTATCACAGAGGGGCTAGTTAGCTTCTGTGTGATAGCAATAAAGTTAAGTTTAAAAAAAATTATTAAAAAAATTACATAAATAAAAATAACTACATTGAGGAACCTGGCCTTGGGGCAGCAGGGAGAGTAAATCCGGTCCTGGGTACGTTACATACTCCTATACAACACACTCTCCTATACAACACACTTGCTGCACTTCCATCTATGCTGTACCATATATAATCCTGACTTGTGCACGCAATACGCTATGTTGTGCATTACATAGTACTGACCACTGAAATTTGTATATTGTGTTGTATTTACACATTCTTATCTTGGTAAAAGTGTTCTTTGTTTCAACATTTGCTCGTTGCTATGTAGTTCTGAATTGTTTTAATGAAGTTCTCTTTTAAGGTAGGCTCAAAGTGTTAACTCTGTGTCTGTATTTAGTGTGTAGAAAAGCATAGGTAATAATAGAAGAGTCTCATTTTGAAAAAGAATCCTTTGTTATAGGGTTTACGTGTGTTTGTGAGAACCTCACTTGTGTCACAGTCACAGGGCACACGGGCTGCAGCATACACTATATGTGCAATGTATAGGCTTAGGCTATATTTAACCTTTCCCTTTTAGACCCCATTCACACTGAGCGATTTGTAGCGTGATTTCCGCTCAAAAATTGCTCAAATATGAAGCTCAATGTAGCTTCAATGGAGATGCTCACATCTTGCAGCTCAATGTCACCTACTTGTTGCCTGAGCATGAGCTAATTTCTGGTGGATTTCGAGCGATTTGGCGGCAATAGACTTTGATAGACTGCTAAAAGAAGCGCTATGTAGTGCGACAAAATGTGCACTTTAGCTCAATGTAGCTCAATGTTGCTCAGCTCAAATCAGCGCTGAAAAAAGGGCTTATTTTGTTGTAGCTCAGTGTGAATGGGGTAAAGTCACTTCCACTGTTCAGCGTGATTTGGACAACTGTATAGTTTGGCATGACATGATAAGCACAATACAACTTTTCTCTTGGTGCCCCCATGTCTTTCTGTCTATGCAGATTTACTCCACAGCTGGCCTAAAGGAATCAAACAAGTGCTAAGGCAAATACCATTTAATGCTATGGGGAATTGTGACTATGGGGGGCATATTCTTCTAATTGCTAGCGATTGCTTTCTCTAAACAACCCTGATTCCTTTTTATGTAATACAGTAGTGTATCTGGTGGATCTGCATCAGGCTACTAATTATGGAAGCTGGTATACCACTGCTTTGGATGGATTGTTATGCTGCTGGTATGCAGAGGCTGAAAGGTTTATCATTATTTAACCACACCCCTTTATAACACACCCATCATTTGCATCTACTGCAACAAATGTTGCACAAATTGTTCCCCACTTTTATATTTTATTGAGACCCCGTGCTGTTGAGACACCCCTACTACACAGTAGAAATATCAGTATAGAGGGCCCCACTTTCATTGTTTTCTTGGGCCGCAATTTGTCTAAAATTGGTCCACAGACATAACTGACTGAGGCTCGCTGGAAAAAATTGTCCAACTGCTTCTCTTTTATCCCAGATAGCCCTGTGGCAGTTGTGTCTGCAGCATATCTCTCTAACCTATTTCCAGAAGTGACCACTCATATTTAGGACTCAGTAGAAGATGATGACACCATCATGCATGCATGTTTACTGCCCTAACCTTAACTGTCTATGCCACTTCTGCTGTGTTGGAATTGTCTTTCTAAATGAGATGCCTGACAATGGTTTGTAATGCCTACCATCTGGAGAGTAAGCAGAACTATAGAAATAGCTGCCAAAATACTATACAGTGTGAAGTGGTAATTTGGTAGGAAGAAACAAAAACTATAGCTGGGTAGAGCCGTAACTTGAATGATAAGGGTATTTGTCCTCATGATCTGTAATCTTCAATGTTTGAGATGAGCACAGTCAGCCAACAGAGGCAATAGAGGCTGGTGTCATGCTGCTCTCAAGCAACCCAGTTTTAATAAAAAAAAGTTTACTGTGGGCCAGTACATTCTGTACTTATGCAGCAATGGTAAAGTGAGCCACCTATGGCATTTGTACTCACTGTTGGGATTTGTAAAATTTGCTCATTTAGAATCTGGTGTGCTTAACTTACTTTTAGGACCAGTGTAGAAATGATTAACCTACTAGAAGCACATTTGAATGATTAAACTGGTTTATATACACTTATTATACATCACATTTTAGAAACACTAAACCATTTTCATGAGCCCCTGTCCCACAAAGGAACTCACAATCTTACATAGTTACATAGTATTTGAGGTTGAATAAAGACATTAGTCCATCAAGTCCAACCTATTAGGATCTCATTCTAGGAGTATCAATCACTGGGGATCCTACCAGTCATTAAGGAGTCCTTAAAAATGAGGATTAATGGTCTAGTTATAACCTGGCTTAATTCCTTAAGTACCTTGGATGTCCCTATCACACACACACACACACACACAGCAGTGCGCACACCACTTTTGCAGGGGTAGCCAGTAAATGTAAAAGTCTGATTTTGGATTATATGAAGAAAGAAGAGCACATAGAATAAACTCCAGAAACAAGTCCTTTATAATAATAACATAGGGAAAATACACCTCCTCCATGCAGATTGTGTCCTTGGTGGGAATCAAACTAAAGACTAATTATTTAGCCACCATGCTGCCCAACTTCAACAAGCCTTACTTAAAGTACATTTTTCTTCTGTTTAGCTTTGGATAAAATGGGAGATCATTAGAATCTCTGTCATGAGATTAAAGATTTAAAATCCAATCTGTTTTCTTGTGAAATCATTTTATTCATCAATACACTTCTAAATAATATTCAAACTATTTTTTTTTTGTAATAAGCTTTCAATTCTAGTGTGATATATATGAAATGACAGTTTTGATGCATTAGCTCATTCAGACAACCTTTCAAATGAGCCATTCATACCTGTTGTAATTGTCATCATTCACAAGCAAAACAGCAGCTTAATGGGCTATAGGCAAAGCCCATTTTGTAGGGATGTAACTGCCTTCAGCATATTTGCTTTTCCCATTCTTTGTCCACAAAGGAAAAAATAAAACGTGTGCCAGCATTCATCAAATTTTAAATATGAACAGATTACTTACTTTTTACTGTATGCGCTTTCAAACAGAAAAAAAAACAGTAGACCATGGTACTTAGAGAGGCAAAACAAATTATATTTAAGGCACCCCATTTTTTCAGATTGCAGGCTCAGGCAAAGTGACAGTACAATTTCTAATCATAGTACCGGTAATCCTCTGCATTCTATATACACTGGAATGCTTCACTGTTGAACCTGCCACTAGTGCAAACAAATACTCTTGGCATAAGCATGCGGCTATTAGCAGATGTTTGAATGTACTTTTGTTTTTTTCTCTGAAAGCTGGTACTTTGTGACTTAAGGGGCTCTGAACTTGGTTATATCAGGAAGTAGAAATTAACCGGTAATCTCTGATTTGGCCTACAAGCACTCTCCCACAGTTGGCATGTTGTTCCCCTCTTTATAGTAAGATATTGCCTCTCCAAATTGTCTTACCAAAACTACTGGCTATAGAAATTAATATGGCAGAATTTTTAGGTCAATACAATAGTGTTTCTCTAAATACTATTGGATAAAATGAACATATTAAGTCCGGCAAAAGCATATATAAAGTCCGCCTTCAATAACAGCTGGATAAAAACATTGCTGTTGCTTACAAAGGGGTTTTAAATAGGACCCTTCAATTGCTAAATTGAGGGTTTGGTATCAGGGCTGACAAAGGTAGAAAACTCCATAACTACATTCCATTGCTAAATAATATGTTGAATTAATTAATTCCTTAATGTTGAGGTATAGTGCAGTACACCCTAAACCTTCCTTTATCGGCCAGGGTTCCTCCAGGGGTTACTAGAGGTTCCATTAGCAATGAGCAGTGGTGAATTCATTTCCTACCTGACAGAGCTTGTGAATTTCCCATGGAACCAGTGGAGCCTCTCTTCTGGTATCTCAAAACGTTTATCACTGACAACAAAAATGTTTTAATCAGCTGGCATTCTTTCCACTGACCCACCCCCCAAAACAGGACACCCTGTCCACTAGCCTTAAATGTAAAGGAGCACTGTACTGACCATTAATATAAGTGGAATTTTTCCCACCAACCACCAATATAATGGTGCATTCCTCCCACTGACCCCCCCGTGTCCTGATTCAAGCAGTGGCCTGGCTCTGGGGAGGAGTTGTGCAAATATCAAAATATCGAATGTCTTTATAGGTGGTTGTCGGTCTAAAGAATTAGGCATTGCTAGCCAGACTGAATTTGCATGCAGACCACCCTAGCTAATGCTCACATGTGATGCTGAGTTTCCATGACTGAAAAAACTGAAATCCAATTAGTGAAAGGGGCAGGCCAAGGACAGTGAGGCTAAGAAGAAAAGGAGTAGATAATGTCATCCAGCCAGGAAATGAGGGGTTCTATTTGACTTGTTGCAGCTTTTAATGTATACTGTGAGGAGCTCACAGTGTGCAGTGAAATCAGATTAAGCCATTTCAGCACAGGAGAGGAGTCTGTACAACCATGCCAGATTAAATGAAAGGCTTGAGTTTTGCTTTAAAATGTATCTAAATTCTCAATGGCTCTCTGCTATACATGTCTATGTAGCATTTGTTAATTCAATTTTTTTTAAATATTGTGTAAGACAAGGACAAGTATGCAGGATTGCTACCTATTGAAATATAGTTTTAACTATTTCCTATATTGTCCAAAACAAAAAAAGTTTTGGCTTTAGATATACTTTAACTTCAAGAGGCAGAGTGTATATAAAAACATGTACAGCTCTGTCAAAATTCACAAGCAAACATGTAAATTGGTGCTGGGACTGTTCAATTACAACAACAAAAACTGAATATTAAGTTATAATCTCTACGCAAGCTATGAACCAGAGCAGCAGTGAACATGCTATAAAGAAGAAATGGCCAAACAAAGATTCAAACTTGTTCATGTGATACTCTTAGGCCCCTTTCACATGTGTGCCTTCAGTTCTGGTTAGCAGGGGATCTTTGCACAGATCCCCTGCTGATCAGAGCAATTTGGAACAGATGTGACCTTTGTGACATCCATGTCTGTCCAGGTTTTTCCTCCATCTTGCGATGAATTTAAAAACCTAAATTACTGGACCCATGTTGGTCCATGGGGAGTCGAATGTAAATGGACTTGTGTCCCTTTACATCAGATTACCCCCGATCTACCACGATCAGGTCCACCAAAATGGAACTCTATTTAGTTTGGTTTTCTGGACCTGGCCAGAGTTGGGGGTAAACAGACACACATGCCTTTAGATCCAGCTGCCCACAGACCTGTGTTTCTCAACCTATTTTTAGTCACGGCACCCTTTAAAAGTATGCAAAATCTCGAGGCACCCCAGTCTCAAATAGATTTAAATGGGGACCTCATGCAAAAACGCACGGAAAAGTGGGTTTCATATCAGAGCCCCCTCATTTCACTTCAGAGTTCACCTTTTACATCAGGAACCCCCTTCACATCAGTCTTCATTTCCCCACTCACACCACAATCCCACTACCACAAAATTTTAAGGCACCCCAGAGGAAATCAGGAGGCACACCAGAGTGTCACGGCACCTTGGTTGAGAATGGCTGCCCATAGACTAACACTGGGCTTCTGATCCACCTGAATGACTGACCGACGGACCTGATCAGAATACCTGTGTGAAAGGAAGGTAGCATCCAGAAAATGTTTGTTTATTTCCCTGAAAGTAATACTTTTTCTAAAGTATTTATGCTGTTACATTCTGTGGAAGTGTTACATACAATATAGGCATTGTATATTTCATGGTTTATTTGATTGGCTTTGGAAAACTAACAAACAGTTCTCTGTGGAACATTTTCTACAAGTCATATTTACAAAGCACAATATTTGAAGGTTGTGGGTAGGTTGCTGTTCTTGCTCTTTAGCAGTTGGACTAGTTGAGGATAACGTTTTTTTGTTATTTTATTGGCTGAAGAGAGGCAGTGTGCCAGACAGCAGTACAAAAGACAAATACATTTAACTGGCAATTTACTTTGTGTTCTACAAATCATTGAGTAGGAGTTAACCAACTGCTTACTAAGTGTTATTTATTTGTTGTTATTTTTTTCCATTTTTTAAACAGCTCCCAAAGTCCTAATTGCTGCCACAAAATGTTACAACAGTACAACTCACACAGTACTTAATCCTAATCATTCGCACTTGTAGCATTTACATTTGTTGTAGCATACATACTTATTGTAGCATCAAGGCACCTTTCACACGGGCATTCCGATCAGGTCCAGCAGTCAGTTTGTATGTATGTTTACATCCAGTTACCCCCGACTCCGGGCCAGGTCCGAAAAAACAAACGGATCAGAGTTTCGTTTCAGTGGACCTGATTGTGGAGGATCGGGGTAATCTAATGTAAACGGGTACATGTCCGTTTATATCCGATTCCACATAAACCAACATGAGTCCGTTAATTTCAATTTTATTCCTCCATCCCTAGATGGAGGAAAGAAGTGGACAGACAAGGATGTCACAACGGGTCACATCCATTCCGATTAGCAGGGGATGCCTGCACGGACAGGGATTCAGATAATCCTGCCAGGCAGTGAGGACAGATTTTAAACCTCCCTGCAGTGGTAGCATGTTGGTCTACTCTAGAACACAGGCTAGCCTGCTGATTAGATAATAAAGAAGCAACAGAATACTCTCTCCTCCTGTCAGCCTGTTCACTGTCAGCACATGTGCACTGCAACAGGGCTGGCCCTTTTTATCCATGTCTTGGCCCTGATCACAGCAAGACAAAGTCAGGTACTTTATTAGTTGTCTGAAAAACAAAGTCGCATAAAAAAGCATTTAATATTTTTTTTAATGAATAGATTTAATGAATAGCATTAATTCATGCTTTATATATGCCTGGAGATTGACTTTAAGTATATTTCCCTTCTCACAGAAGTCACCCATGCATAATGTTTTATTAATATTTAATAACATCATATTTATAATAGGCCGCATTGCTGTGTTATTTGTGACAGACCTAAGGCTGCATTCCCAAACAACCCAACTCTGGGGAGACCGGATCCCACTGCTGCCACCAAATGTGACGGACTCCCTGATACCCGACTGGATATCTCCGTCTTAAGCCTGTTCCCGGGGTGCTGAAACCAGTGAATATAGCATGGGCTTACCCCAAGAATAAGATAACACTGACTTTGGAGTGGAAACTGGTTTATTGAAGAAAGCACACAGAGTATTTACCTCACAGAATCAGATAAGAGTTCAGTGTGTTACATTGACCAATCCCACCCCCTAGACAGCTGGATGCCGCATTGGAATTCCTTAAGCACAGACACTCTTTGAACCTAATGAATGTCCTTAATCAGATCATTCCAAACAATGGCCACTCCAGATAGCCTGCCGCCTTCACAAAATTATGTTTAGCAGAGATGGTATCCAAACAAGATGGAAGTCTGGATGGTTCAAATCAAGTCAAATAGTGAAAAGCTCTCCCTCTAGATAAAATATTAAACAGGAAAACACACACAGCAAACAAAGTTCTCTGGGGTAATAAATCTCTGCAGCCCTAGGTCCGTCACATTTTTAACCTAAATTTATGAAAAATGCTTACATTCTGCAGTGCTGACTACTGTACTCTGTGCACAGCTGTTTAAGCTTGCTCTATCTTCACCCGCACCATAGGCACGGGTACTCAGCTCTTCTGAATTATCTGCCCAGGTCCCTTAACAATCATGGAAGAGGTGGGCACTGCAGAGGCATCAGTTATTGAATAGGCACTGTGAGATCAGTGCATGGCAGGAGCACACATTCTTTGGGTGACAATGCTGATCCTATTGCTCAGAGAGCAGTGCCTCCCATGGACAGGAAAACCAAATGAAAGAAGGATGGCAGAAGCTATTACTGGCAAGATTTCCAAGAAAAAAGGACAGAAAGGGGAGATTCAATCCAGAAGATCCAAGAGAGGTAAGACATGATGAAATACACTTTCATTTTTAGGTTTAGATGCACATTAAAGTACAAATGTTGTCCAAAGATTCCATATATTGATATACAGTGACTGAATGGCAGGAAGGATGGTTATTGTTTGCAGTGTCTACACAGTCGCTACAAGCAATTTGTATGGGTCCTGACAAGAATTAATCAGACTAAACAAGTCTGTGATTTTGTGACATAGACAAAATATTTTTTAAAAGTCTAAGATCCAAGTGAATGCTAACTAGAAAAAACCCATTAGTAATGTTCATGCAATAAACAAGATAAATATTTTGCTTACAATTGTGGTTTCTGCTAATGTAGTCTTCATTAATGTTATGACTAAGGACTCAACATCCCACAGTGCTCTGTGATGAGACACATTTCCCACTGTTCAATGTCATTGGATGAGTAAATACTCAGATTAATGGCATGTGTATTTTTAATGCTTAGATTCATCATGAAATCTGCACTCATAGATATCTATTCTTTTTTCTAATCTACCACCCCCATCTGTGCCCTCTGATCTGCTAATAACTAGAGATGGGCACAATTTAAACATTAATTCTATGAACAGTTCACCCAGACTGATCTTGTAAACCAGTTGCTGTCCCTATATTCTTTAAAGGTAACAGGAGCTGGTTCAAGATCCCTCCATCCAAGCAATGACAGATGCCCTTAGCCAGCTTTCCTCTGCCAGTGAGTTGAAACTGGAAAATGAGATTCCGAGTTTCTTCAATCAATGCAGTACCTACTTTCTAAAGGAGGACATTTTTTATCACGCAGCATTCTCAAAAGATACCACAATTCTAATGGACATTATGGGATGATGCACCAAAATAAGTGGTGATAAAAGAACTAAAATAATACTTCAAATTTCATAAGTAAAAAATAAAGCAACAAAAAGCTGGACATAGACAGGCAGATATCTCCTCAACAATTACAGGCAAGGAATGCGTTATGGGACTAGTAGTTCCACAACAGCTGGAGGGCCAAAGTTTAGATACCCCCCATCCTAGAGGTTCATATATTTTTTTCCATCACTTAATACTGTATGTCCATATTGTACACATTTCCATGCCCTTTTTAAGAAAGAAAATAACATTGTTTCCTAAAGAGCTAATTCATACTGTTGCAAAGAACTGCAGCACGATTGGAAAAAGTCCTACATGCCATTTTTTATGCATTTCCTTTAATAGTGTCAATCAAACATGGTATTCCTCAGCAGCCAATGTGATCCTTGATACAATGTATGGTAACTTGCAGTACAACATATTATGTTGCAGTGTGTCAATACCTTTTCGTGTGTTGACGTGTGTTGCCTTAAAGTGGACCTTTACCCCCTTTGGCTAAAAATCACATCAGTATACAGCTCTGCATGCTGATGTGAAATCATCTTACATTCATTAGCTAAACAAACAGATTTTTATTTTACTTACTGAAAGCAACTGATGTTGCTTTCATTAAAAATATATATTTTTTAATGATGTATCAATAATCGCATAGCTGCATTTAAAGCTGCTTGTTTATCTTTAAGGCATCTCATTCATTTTGAATGGCCCAGTTAATGAGCAATATTTCTGGCAATGCAGGACACATGCTTCCACGCAGTGAACAAGGGTCCTTGCTTGCAGCATGCTGGCAGGGGACAGGCTTATTCACTCAGGCTGTGGCTGCTTTCTATAGGAAACCAACTTTAAGACTTTGCACACCTTTTGTTTCTAAGCACCTGAAATGTATTTTGGTAAATCAAACTGAAAGTTGGTCTTTATAATTTAGTGTGGTTTCCAGTTAGAATATTAGCTGGATGAAAGAAGGGACATTTTTGGATGAAACTCCATTGGGGTTAATGACTAATTTGTCCTCCAAGCAAATTCTTTAACCAAGTTGTCATAAACAGGCTTCATTTCTTTCTATCAGACTTTGTGGAGCAGTTATTTTTCTTCCAGTGAATGCATCCAAATACAAAAAGCTTTGCTTGTTGCAGATTTATTTGTTATTTAAATTATTTTTTAAAAGATGAACTGAAAACATGAATAGGTAACCTTAACAGCCAGATTATTTTTCAACCAATAGCTATAAAATGGTCAAAGCAATAAACATACAGTATATTATAAGGCAGCACGATTCAGTTGCCAGATTCTTCCTTTCTAAGCATGCAGCTTTCTTTTTCTCTTGTTTTTTTTTTCTTACATACAGACAATTTTTGCTTGTAAAACATAATACAACACAAAGGAAAGCTTTGAGAGTCAGAGCTTGGCCCACACATTGCATCACCACACCTATCTGTACTTTTCTAGGAAAAAGGGTCCTGACTCCCGATAAAGCTCATTATGTAACATATCTGGCCTGGGGTGAACCTTCTATTTGACCATTCTTGGAAAGGCTAAAGAAATGATTCATGAAGATTATTCATACTGGTCCAGTTCAGCATTGTAACACCACAAAAATGTCATATATTTATTACCAGTGTTAGAGCTGTGCATTATAAATAGTCATGTGAAATCTGCTGCCTTGAAAGACAAAACAAAAATATAATGAATGTATGTTTCCAACCCAAAAAAACAGATGTCCGGTACTGAATGTTAAAATCATTTAGCACATTTATGAAGTAGACAACCAAGTTTGTGTAAGCTGAGAAAGCCTGTGTCTGGGATTTTTTAGGTCACAGTTTTGAATATTTAAACTTGGAATTAAAGAGATTTGGTTCTGCTTCAGATTCATAAGAGTTTCTTTAATGGAAAAGTTCCTCCAAATGCGCAGTTTCATAAGTCATTTTCCAAAAGTATGTTGTGCGGACTATCCAGTGTCCATGGAGCCACAATATATTGCCAAAAGTATTGGGACACCCCTCCAAATCATTGGATTCAGGTGTTCCATGAAACTTCCTTGTTACTAAATATTCCACGGTCACTATTCTGACTCCGATCGTTGTGATAGCGAAATATATCCCTTGCTGAGACCTCTATGCCTGGCCTGTATAAGCAGATATACTCACTGCGGACAATCCTCGTCAGATAGCTGAACTCGTCAATACCGATTCATTCAAAAGAGGTGTTTATTCGTTACATCAGGATTACAGCAGATGATAGGAACAGCAGATGAATGGTGATAGTATTGTGCGGTCAGAAAATGATGCCTTTCCTACGTACTGTGCAGATTACATGTGTGTCCTTGTTACATGCGGCTAGTAGCTGTGCCGTGACACATGAAGTACTGCACACAAGAAACAGGAAGGGGCTACACTAGCGGGAAATACATCGTCACATGAGGAATAATCACAGAAAGCATGCTTGTTACAACAAAAGGCCACTAGATGGCAGCATAGGATAACACATTAATTTAGCTATGAGAAAATAGTTAGGCAAAGCACACTATATAAATTCTAACCTATATAACAATGCTAATATTAACTGAGGCTATGCATCTCATATTCTATGTCCCTATTGGGGCGGCACAGTCACCTGTTAGTGGTATTATAACAAAGTGGAAGCAACTGGGAACAACAGCAACTTAGCCATGAAGTGGTAGGCCACGTAAAATGACAGAGTGGGGTCAGCGCATGCTTCAGCGCACAGTGCGCAGAAATCACCAACTGTCTGCAGAGTCAATAGCTAAAGACCTCCAAACTTCGTGTGGCCTGCAGTTCGTCACAACAACAGTGTGTAGGGAGCTTCATGGATTGGGTTTCCATGGCCGACCAGCTGCATCCAAGCCTTACATCACCAAGTGCAATGCAAAGAATTGGATGCAGTGGTGTAAAGCACGCCGCCACTGGACTCTAGAAAAGTGTAGACGTGTTCTTTGAAGTGACGAATCAGGCTTCTCTGTCTTGCAATCCGATGGACGTGTCTGGGTTTAGTGGATGCCAGGAGAACGGTACTTGCCTGACTGCATTGTGCCAAGTGTAAAGTTTGGTGAAGGGGGAATTATGGTGTGGGATTGTTTTTCAGGTGTTGGGCTTGGCCCCTTAGTTCCAGTGAAGGGAACTCTTAAGGCATCAGCATACCAAGACATTTTGGACAATTTCATTCTCCCAATTTATGGGAAAAGTTTGGGAATGGCCCCTACTTGTTCCAACATGACTGTGCACCAGTGCACAAAGCAAGGTCCATAAAGACATGGATGAGTGAATTTGGGGTGGAGGAACTTGATTGACCTGCACAGAGTCCTGACCTCAACCCAATAGAACACCTTTGGGATTAATTAGAACGGAGACTGCGAGCCAGGCCTTCTCGTTCCTGACCTCACAAATGGTCTTTTGGAAGAATGGTCAAACATTCCCATAGACACACTCCTAAACCTTGTGGACAGCCTTCCCAGAAGAGTTGAAGCTGTTATAGTGGCAAAGGGTGGGCCAACTCAATATTGAACCCTACGGACTAAGACTGGGATAAAGTTCATGTGCGTGTAAAAGCAGGCGTCCCAATACTTTTGGTAATATAGTGTATGTGCCTCACACATGCCTTGAAGAAGGGGTTTTGCGTGGCCTGTTGCCTAATAAAGATGTGATTATGATGCAATAAAGAAAGTTTTTTAAAGTGTTACTTTGGTGTGCAGACAACATATTTTTGGAGTTTGTAAATTATACCAAAAGGAGTGTTGCAGTTTAGAGTATCATGGGAATATGGAACAAGCCATGAGTCATTCAGTCATGGCTAAATTAGTTCAGCACAAGTCCTGTACTTTGCACGTAGACATGCCACTTGGAACTTTTGGAAAACATGCCACAAGGGAATACTTCTGAACAAAGAGAAAAATCTAGACTAGCAGTTCAATTGAAGTATCAATGGTTCAAAGAGCAAGTGTATCATTAAAGGGTCATTCCACTCAAAGCTGATTTTCCATTTGGGAAAGGATGCTCATGCTAGAAGTTGACATTAACCCTCTTTTACTGCCTTCTCTTTTTGTCTCAGAACTTCCAGCAAAAAGATTTCTGCAGTTGAGACTACACCAATCTTCGTGGCCATTACAGTGTATTTAGGTCTAGAACCAAATTCTATGTTGTTTGTGGTACTGTCCTGCTATCCTTGGGCCCATGATGTCTGGGTTTTGTGAAATGTGTATACTAAGTGGCTCTATGGCTAGGACAAATAGTAAGGGTAAACTCAGAATCTCTTTAGGTCTGCTGATTTTATATCAGAATATCCCTAGTGCTACAAGAAGATAGTATATGTCATAAACGAAAAGGTTTCTAAGCATCTACATTTTAATAAACCTTAGCCCATGTATCGTTGTATACAAAGTGAAAAAGCCTCAACTAAAGCAGAAGTAAATAGATAAGGGAACAAAATAGAGGTCTGCTATGAGGACCAGTAGGCAAGCTCTGGAACAATTTTGCCAAACATAGGACAGCAGAAGCAATAGCAATAATGTCTTGCGTGGCAAGTCATTCAATGAAAATAGGTTTAGATAACAAGAAGTTCCAAGCGGGGAGTAAAGCTGATTCACAAACCAGCTTGCGAATCCGCAAATGAAGGCAAATATGTACTGTATATCGTCAAAGTCACCCTCAGTGGTTACGGGGGGGAAAATAAGGAGACAATAAAGATACTTATCATCAGCCTTCATCTTCAGGTTGATACAATTTTGGTGTTGCAAAAGATCTGAGATGCTGTCTGCATGTGGTTTCAGAGATAATTGTGGAGTCCAATCAGAATCCGAAACGGGTTGTGTAGAGTGCAGTGGATTGAACCCTAATGATTATAGACAAGTGCTGGTTTTGTACAGCATGGAGATGTAATGTGTCTGGCCCCAATAGGTAATGTGGCTTAAATGGGAAGCCTCAGTTGTAGTTGATTTGATTATCATGTATGATTGATGAGGATGGTTTCAGCACTCTGCATTTCATAATGGTATAGGGGACCAAGTCAGAAATTTGATAGCCATGACGCTGGAATAACAGGTGCATTTCTCTGGCTGTCTGCACTAGTTAGTCTTTGGTATGGCATAAGTGCATTTTCACGATGATATTGCATGGATGACCATTGGTTGGTTTAGAAGTCAGTACCCTAGGGACCAAGTCCATTTCCAGACTCACAATCAGTTGTTCTGGTGCCATAAGTTTGTGGACTGCAAATCTGTTATGCAGGTTATACCTACGGTCTTTATTTTTTGCATCCTCAATTTTCAGTTTCAGAGCAGCATCTTTCTCTTGGCTTTCTAATATCGGTGTGAGGTGTGCATTGAGCTAGGGGCTATGACAACCCGGGTCACAGGTCTCTTTAAAAATCTGATCTGTAATCTTTTTGGACATATGATCCAATGCTTGCTGAAGGTGGGTTTCAAGTGTGTCAAGGGATAGACTGTGTTCTGGGGGGTCAGGACAGGGAAAGTGCCTTTTTATGTTTTGGAAACCCGAGATCTCAATGTCTGCTGGTTCAGAGATAAGTACGTGACTAGCAGAGACTGTGGGTGCCATCTTGCCATTTGCATGGGCTAAGGATGACTTGATAGTTATAGGACAAGTTTTACTTTCACCTTCGCTCCAGTAAACACCATTATGCAGCAAGTGACTGGGAGTCTGAATGGAGGGTGAACAGGTAAAAAGTAGCTTGGGTTCACTGGAAAACTCGGATATCTCTCTTGATCTTTCTCAGCACCTCTAAATTTCAGCCATCTAGGTCACTGCACACATGTTGCCCCTGACCAAGATTTTAATTTATACAGTATCCTTCTGTATATACTAAGTTGTGATGAAAAGTAAGGCCTGACAACAGGAACTGATTAAATATGAACCTAGAGAAAATCTTAATATGGAGCTTTACAGATCAAGTGAAAGGGCGTCAAAGATGAACAACACTGGCAAAGTTTTAATATTAGCCTGGCAACAATGTGGTTAAAATAACATTGCTGCCAATGTCAGGGATGTTATATTTATATGAGATCCTGGCAGTAGTTGTGCCAAGATCCACTTGAAAATGTTTATAGAGGCAAGTTTCAGTCTGAGGCAGAAGCATATGCCCAACAGAAATATGTAAATTAGGACACAGATCGGATGGGTGGTTTCATGCTCTTAACCCAGACACACATTGGCAGTTACTAGTGGAGGAAATTCTGCTTATATAGAGTTCCAAGTGAACAATGATACAATAAGGAAGGTTATTAAGCAAATTACTGATAGAATAGGACGCCTTTCTAGTGTTTGCATTTAGTTACCTCTCAATCAGTAGAGGATTTGTGGTAGAATGTGTATTTGTGACCCCTGAACAGGCAATTCTGGGACAGTTATGACAATTATGCAAAGATCTGCGACTGATTTTCATTTTAAAGTGGGATTAAACTACTGGTCCCAGGAGCTTTGCACAGCATACTTCCACATTATGGCACACTTACCTTGCAAGCCTCCTTCAAGGAGCAAAATGACCGCACTCCCCCTCATTGCGGGGACTTCCACCTTCTCCTGGTTGTCTTCCAGGTTTAGAGTATTTTGCCAAGTTGATTGGCTGGCCTAGAATAATTTAATCCCTGGCAGTGGGGTAACAATCACCATAGCGACCCAGGCGGCCGCTATGGGGCCCGGGGCACGGCGGGGCTCGGCCAGGACATCTCCCTGATGCCGTGCGGCTTTTTAGTTTCTTCCAGGTTTTTCAGACTGTAGCAAGATGGAATCTCAAGTCCTGGTGCCAGGTGTTGCCAATGACCAGTCTAGGAGGATCAGGTGGCTGAGAGCAGCCTAAGGCCTGGTTCACACCTGGGCGTTTTACAGCGCGTTCCTATGCGCTATAAAACGCTCAACATGTGAAAACCAATTATTGCCTATGGGCTTGGTTCCCACCTGGGCGTTTTACAGCGTGTAGGAACGCGCTGCAAAACGCCCTACGCCCAAAGAAGTACAGTAGCTTCTTTGGAGCTTCATTCGGCTCGGCTGTTCTGCTCGGTCCCTCTGAGGGACCGAGCAGAACAGAATATCCGACATATTGATTTAAATATTTATTATTTATTTATTATTTATACATACATAAAAAGTAAATTTTCCCTGTACATACAAAGCTTAGTTCCCCGCTGAGCTCCATCAACAAACAGAATACACTAGGGATGTCCCGATACTAGTATCGGTATCTGGACGGATACAGGGCATTTTGACAAATACCTGTACTTGTCAAAATGCCCCGATACATAGAGCCAATGCTTGCGCTATTTTTTTTCTTCTTTACCTTCAGGCTGCCCAGAGGTGCCGCGCGTGTCGGGGTCCTCTGGGCAGTCGCTGGCCAGCTAGATTAGGACCCCACCTGGAGATCCTCCCAGCGGACCAGCGCTGACTCGCCGCTGCTCTCACTCACAGCGCCGACTACGACCTAACCTGCAAGGCTCATCGTGATGCACCAGTCATCATCGACCAGTAAGTGAGGGCAAGGGGTCACTATTAAGAACCTATTAATATTGTAAATCTATTGCTACAGTGTACTCTATATGTACTCTATATGTAGTACATAGTACATGTACGTTACACACATCCAGTACACTGCAGCAATAGATTTACAATTCTCCCCTGCTAATATGAATTGGTTAAATGATCCATAGTACATAATAGTACAATATGTAGTTCTACTATGGATAATTTAACCTATTCATGTGAGCAGGGGAGAGTTGTAATTCTATTGCTGCAGACTGCAGTGTACTGGACCTGTGTGCTGTATATTTACTATGGATCATGATTTAACCTATTCATGTTAGCAGGGCAGAATTGTGAGCGCAAGCTGAGCACCGAGACGCGGTGCAGCGATCCTGCCCAGCGCCCACTACGAGAGGCAACGCGTGAGGCAACAGGGATCGGAGTGAAATGTGAGTGAGGGAAGCTGGGACAGGGCTGGCTGTAAATCTATTGCTACAGTGTACTGGAAGTGTGTACTGTATATGTACTACATAGGGCGGAGCTTGCTAATGGCGGCGGCTAGACGTACTCGTCCTTAGCTCCGCAAAACCGGACCGGGCATCGGCACTAAAGTGCCTCAGCAACGCTCATGATGGGCTCCAAGAGGGGCAAAAAGTCACAGGGCTCCAAGCCGGACCGCGCACGGACCCCGAGAGCCGCGATCTCCAGCTTCTTTGCGGCCCCGGCATCTACCCGATCTGCAGGCCGCACGGCGGCCCCACGTGGAGTCTCACCAGATGGCCCTGACTCACCCTCCTCCCAGCCAGCCGACATGTCTCCCGTCCTGGCGGACCCAGAGGCTTCCTCTGATGAGGATTCGGTCCAGGATGGGTCCACAGGGGATGTCAGGCGTCTGCTGGATCACCTCCCCTCCAAACGGGACATGGAGACCCTGTTTGCTCGGTTTGAGCATATGCATAGGACGGACGTGGCTGGCCTGCATGATGCTATCAAGGGGGTCCACAAACGTCTGGATACAGTGGATCTGCATTTGGATACCCATCGCATGGCCATCAATGCACTACAAGCTACAGCTTTAAACCAACATAAGCTGCTGCAGTCTGTGTGGACACACATGGATGACGCTGAAGATAGGAATCGGAGGAACAACATTAGAATTCGCGGCCTGCCGGAAGCGACGGGGACGTCGGACCTGGAACCCACTGTCAGAGGTATCTTTAACTCACTACTAGCTAGAGGAGCGACGGACCCTATCGACCTTGACAGGGTGCACCGAGTCCCGGGATACCGCAATCCTGCGTCGCAACAGCCCAGGGATGTCTTATGTCGCGTCCACTTCTATAAACTGAAGGAGGAAATTATGTCCAAGGCCCGGGATCGGGGATCCATTGACTTCGACGGAGCAGCCATTACATTCTTCCCTGACCTGTCGCCCCGCACCATGGCTCGCCGCAGGGCTCTGCGCCCCCTTACAGCGTCCCTGCGGGACCGTCACGTCCCTTACAGATGGGGATACCCCTTCCACCTATCGGTGCGTCATAATGGTCGCCTGGTGATTCTACGCTCCCCGGCGGATCTGGCGGGATTCACAGCAGCACTAGGAATCCCCGCGGTGGAACTGGACCCATGGCCGGACCCCCCGGCTCCTGTGCTCCCTGAGGTCCCCTCACTACCCCAATGGACTGAAGTCTCCCACTCTAAGAAATCGCGGAGAGATTTCCCCACTCGCAGCTCTCTACCTTAAAGATGATGGATGGATGTCGCTACCTCAACCCTGCGTGAGGATTTCGGAATTTCTTTACCTGGTTTTCTTTTTATTGATTTCTCTCCCACTTTTTTTTTTGTTTCTATTTTATCTCTGGTGATGTTGTGGGTGGAGGACACCCCCAGTGCCATGCTGCCCCGTGGATCACGGTTCACTTTTCCCCTGACGGATGCATTAGCAGCTGGAAGTCGTTTCCTGACCCCTGGGTCCTGTCCTTGTTGCTGGGATCCCCCTGTCGGCTCAACCCCCAGCGTCCTTGGGCGCACGGAGAGCCCCTTTTTGAGGGGATTCCCTTGATGTACCTATCTTTAACCGCCTGCACACCAGAGGATAAGGCACTAGGGCTGGACGTCCTGGGACTCTTCCGGACTTTGGGACTGTACCTCTACCTCCGGCTGTGGCCC
>NW_017306961.1:319770-357850 GCF_000935625.1 Nanorana parkeri | reverse complement strand
ACAATGGACAATACTCATCTATATAGATCCAGGTTACCTATGATGTCAGTTCTATAGATTAATTCGTGTTAATATTCACTGTATGAGAATTCATCTCTGGATTTAATATTCTACAGGGATATACATAGTTTTATAGAACCATTAGACCGCTAGGGTGATGAAGGTCACAATGATACATTTGATTAAATTAATGAATTTATTACTTATCTCACGGTCCATTGATGATCCGGCATACCCCGGACCCTATTGGGAAATGTTTGATTTGAATCATGCAAACTCGTTTTGTTAGGGGGATCTTGGATTTAGAGTGCCCCTTTATGATACACTTTCCAGCACATCTCCTATGGGGTGAATTTAGTGTTGTACGGGTAGGCAGGACGAAAGTTTATTATTTACTTTATATGCCGGGTTATGTATATGTTTGTACAAGGGAGGGTGATGAACCTGGGAAATGTATGTATTTAAGGCCTCACAGGTGCCAGTATACTGCATTCTTTTTGTTGCAATAACGAATAGCCTTGGGTCATGGGCCGGGACATGATTGTGTGAAATCTGGATCCAAATTAGCCCTAATTAATTGGCTATTTAATACACCTTCACGAGACACCAACTACACGCCCCTCTGAGGAAGCCCCTTGTGATTGGGGGGAAACGCGTCAGGGTAACGTGTGCGAAAGCTTCCCTGGATACCCGCAGCAGACTCTCTGCTGGCTGTTGCCACTCGATCTCCTTCAGCTTTCGGCTTTACCGCATTACGGACACACCGCCGCGGGGATTCCAACATATTTTATCTTGCCGTGCGGCCGCACAAGCTTGAAACCACCTTGGATGTTTCCTCCACGGATTGGAAACTGAACCCCGCGGGCGAGTGTAAGCATCGACCAGTGGGCGGAGAGACATCCCCAAGATCTCTGGCTTTTACAAAAAGGAGCTGGATTCTCTGGAATTGCTACTTAGCAGCCATGCTCCATTGAGAATTATACATCAGCACAGGATCCTACGAGGATTGTCCCCCACTTTGAACCACAAACGATGTGAGTAAGCTCCGATACAAAGTATCCACCTTTGATTTCGGCCATTGTGCTTGCACCAGTGACTATCTGCCGCTCAGATTATCACCCATACTGGGTTATCCTAAGGGAAGTCATTTTAATTGCTTTTAAATGTCTTGTTATAGGTGTTCTTACTGGTTATTTTGTTACTATTAAATTTTGTCATTTACTAATACTTCATAAGTGTAAACCTGTTTACTAGACCAGCTCCAATTAGGGATTTCTTTGTACAGGGGATCTTCTAGTGTTGCACTATCTATGAATTTACTTTATCCCTGCGTCCCTCAATGGACTCCAAGAAAAATATTTTATGGTAATTTCCTTTTTGTAAATTAACATCCACAATCTAAGAAAGGAAACAAAAGTGCTACTTTTTGGGGCTGTATATATGGGCTTTTGTTTGTCACAACCGCTTATATACCCATACAGGGGAATGGGAATGCAAAGCTACTTTTAGCAGGTTTATGTAGCTTAGCAGGTGCTTAACTACAGGTCAAATGCACCTATGAACTCTGAATGATCCCATATGTGTCCCAGACTGATCTTACTCTTACTTGTTTTCTCATGACATCTTCTAGGACAGTAAACAATTGATCTGGCTTCACCCACTGTCAGGAAACACAACCTTCAAATCCCTTTAACGCTTACACTGCCAAAGCCGTTTTTGCAGTGTTTTGTACACATGGTAAAATTCACATTTTAGGCCTGATAATTACGTAAAACCCCCATAATTATATATTTCCTGAAAGCAGAGAATAAAATGGTGGTAGTTGCACCCTGAACCCTGCTTCCTGAAACCCTGCTTCCTGAAACCCTGCTTCCTATCTGCAGACCTGTCACCGACCCGGCTTGTTACCCGACCACTCTCTTGGATCCTGTTCCTGTACCGTGCTGCTGCGCTCCTGTTAACGACCCGGCTTGTACCTGACCACTCTTTTATCCTGAGCCCTGCCATATATCTGCAGGCCTGTTACCCCTCCTTGTTGCTTCCCCCTGGCTGTAGGTGTGTGTTTGTCCCAACGGTGGGTTTATTACTTCACTGCTAAACCTGTGGGGAGTTGAGGGGGTTTGTAGTTTTGTTGTTGTGTAGCAAATAAACTGTGTGCATAGAACCCTATTCTGTGTGGGCATATTAATTTGGTCATCCTGCGTGGGTACCTGCATGAGGTGTGAGGACGCCTGTGCACGGTACCCTGACAACTATCTTTACGGACCATCGTAACCTCCAGTATCTCAGGATCTGCAAGACCCTTTCCGGAAGACAAGTACGATGGAGCCTGTTCTTCGACCATTTTGATTTTATCATCTCCTATCGTCCCGGTTCAATGAATGGGAAGGCGGATTCCCTTTCACGTATTCACGAAGAAGAGCCTGTGACCTACTCCTCCACTCCGGTAATTCCGACAACCAAGTTCCTCGGTGCTACTCTACCACTCAAGGAACGCATTAGAAACAGCTTATCCACTGACCCGGTCTCTCCCCCTGCTGGACTCACCAGGGACGAGGAAGGTTTCCTCTACAAGGAGACTAAGATGTACGTACCTCCTTCCATGCAACCCACCGTCTTACAATTACTACACGATGCTCCATTGGCGGGCCATCCCGGCTACATAAAGACCCTCGAACTAGTTAAAAGGCACTTCTGGTGGCCAGGCATGAAGGACACAGTCCTCAACTATATCACCACCTGTGAGGCGTGTGTGTCGGGTCACGCGTAGTGGCCGCCGGAGCGCCCGTGGGTCTGCCAGGCTGAAGGGAGGTCTGTACCCTATGCCGTACCCTCTGACCCCGTGGGGGGGCGACGCCCCTGGCATCCTGACAGAGCCACCCACCAAAGAGCGGCCTCCGGACGCGACCCAGGAAGGGCCTCTCATGATGGGCCCGATGGAACGCCCGCACCTTGGCATCCGCATGGACACCCTCCGAGGGCTCCCAGGAACGCTCCTCGGGACCGAACACCTTCCAGTGGACGAGATACTCGAGGACCCCACGCCGGCGGCGGGAGTCCACGATCTCCTGGACTTCGTATTCATCATCGTTATTCACCTGGATGGGCGGAGGAGGAGCAGGTGCCCAGTCTGGGAACGGATTGGTATGGTGCGGCTTCAGCAGGGACACGTGAAACACAGGGTGGATGCCCAGGGATGCGGGCAGCTGGAGTTTGGCAGCAACCTCATGTCAATGATGGTAAAAGGGCCAAGGTAGCGGGGACCCAGCTTCCTGTAGGGACAGGAGAGCCGGAGGTGCCCCCCTTCTTGTAAACCGTTCTGGCAAATCCTGGTGCTGACACATGCTGCCCAAGGGGTAGGCCTGCCCTGCATATCCTCTAAGATCTGGCCTAGGGCTTCGGGCCCATGGCGCCTGTGATGTACCCTCTTTTCATTCTATTCCTTCCCCCATCGCTCACATAGCCGCATAGACTTCTTCCTGGTATCTCACCACCTCCTTTCCTGGGATCCGCGGTCGCTTCATCTGGGCTGGTAAGCGCCCGCGTCTGGCATATCACATCATGACCCGACCCAAGAAATCAGGAGGCTTGGCCCTTCCCGACCTGAAGACCTACTACTGCGCGGCGCTCCTTGACCGGAAACACCACAGAGCACACAAACTCTGGGTTTCCCTGGAGTCATTCCTCTCACCGGTGCTTCCTTTCTCAGTACCATGGATTGCCCCGTCTCATCGCCCTCATTCATCGACTCTCCCATTTGCTCTTCCTAGCATGGGATCTACTTCTCAAGACATCGGCCCTGTCCTCCTATGTGGACCCCATGACTCCCATTATGGGCAATCCGGCGTTTCCACCCGGCTGCACCTCATCTAGTTTCCTCTCTTGGTCAGCCACAGAGCCTTCACCCTTGGCCGAGGCCCTCGCGGGAGCGACCCTGGAACCCCTGGTCCGTCTTGCGGACCGTCCCCACACGCCCGGAGCTTGGCTATCATATTTCCAACTACGTGCGTACTATAGCGCCTGGGTCTGGAACTCACTGCCACAGGCGGTGATTTCAGCAAATAATGTGGAATTGTTCAAGAAACTTTTGGACGATTTCTTAAGGGACCGCAATATACAGGGGTACAGGTACTCCTAGAATGAGATCCTAATAGGTTGGACTTGATGGACTACTGTCTTTATTCAACCTCAAATACAAATACTATGTGAGAGAGCTTGGAAAGGAGGCTACTTTACAACACACACAGGGACTATGGGAAACAGAAGTATCCACTCTCCAAAAAAAGGACATTGTCAGCACAAATTTATAGACTGAGTTTAGTGTCGCTTTAAAGCTTCTTCCTGTGAGGTGGAGAACTCTACTTGAAAGACCTACTTTGGTTGGTGTGAATCCAGGACATTCATTTATGCAGATTTTCCATGAGATCAATCATTCCCTTTCTTCAGCTAGAGTTGGACCTGGCCTTGAGTACCTTTTTTAACAGTCAGGTTTTAGGCTTGTCTTGTACCTTTATAGAGGTAGTCACTTATGATACCCAGATCAGATACCCACTTCAGCCATGGAATTTCTTCTTAGTTCTTCTGCAACCCCTCTTGAAAATGCCTCATGAGATTTTCTTAAAATATAAAGCTGTATTTTTGTCAGTAAATAACAAATATTTGTAAATGTATTTTATAGCCCCCCCCCCCCACCTCACCCCCCAAAAAAGTTGTTCCTTTTATACCTTTACCTGTTGTCGATGATGAATGCATATCTGTGGCAGCAGATGAGCACAGTGAGCTTTAGGCCATGGCGCCAATAGTTCCTTATCACTGTTTACATTATGACTCGGTAGGAGGGGTTTCCAATCATGTGACCAGTGTTAACCTGCTAACCCCCCCCCCACTATATGTTATATGTTCCTATTCAGACAGCATACCTAATAATTATTTTTTTTAAAGTCTTATCTTTTTAGATATCTCCTTTTTGCATGCTCCTCTCAATTTCAGTAACCGCAAACTCTGACTGTCCTTATAGGGAGACTTAGGACAGACTGAGCGTCTCCTCATTAACATACAAGGGGCTTTAACTCTTTATTAGGACAGACAGTCCTGCTCATCTGGTTTACAAGTGATAATGAAATCTGCCAGCACACTATAGACCAGGTTAATTATTTGAAGAAGAAAAAAACCTCCCCCTCAATCCCCCAGAAAGTGACTGAAGCAGGTTCTTTTTTTTTTTCCCCTGAAGTTAGCACAATGAACATCTAAAAAAGGTTCATTGTGTTATGCTATATGAATGACAAATATGTAACAAATGGAAAGTTAGGTTCAGAGTTCCCAATTTGACTGCAAAAGTGGAAATACATTTTAGGGATATGTATACATATATAGTATGTATAAACAAATGGAGCCATAGCTCCAAGGTAAATACTGCTGTGACAGATGTGAGCAGGTTGCACTCCTGGAAGCTCACATTAGAAATCTTGTAGAGTGAATTGGCACAGGTAGGCAGCTGGGTTTCTGTAGCTAGAGGGAGTTGCAAGGGCTCACAGAAAAGGAAGGCCAGTCCTGTGTTTGAGCACCCAAACACATTTGCTAAGTTGGAGGAAGATGTGCTGGTGGCAAACTCAGAGTTGCCAGCCCTAGGTGTCACTGCTACCCCTAACAGCCAGGAGAACAGCCCATCTAGTTTGGGTGGTGAGGGTAATGCAGGAAGGCCTAGACAGGTGGTGGTAATAGGGGATTCTATAATTCGAAGGACTGATAGAATAGTTTATTGCCCAGATCGCCTCAACCAAATTGTTTGCTGTCTCCCTGGTACTAGAGTTTGGCATGTGGTGGACAAATTACTGGTAGGGGCTGGGCATGACCAAGCTGTCTTGGTCCATGTTGGGAGCAATGACAGAATACATGGAAAATGGAGGGTCCTTAAAAATCAATTTAAAGAACTAGGTTGCAAACTAAAGGCTAGGACCTCCAAGGTAATATTTTCTGGAACATTGCCTGTGCCATGTACAACACAGGAAAGGCAGCGGTAGCTTAGAGAGCTAAATGCATGGCTGAAGACCTGGTGTGAAAAGGAAGGCTTTGGGTTTCTAGAGCACTGGGCTGACCTTTCATTGGGGTACAACCAATATGCTAAAGATGGCCCGTCATCTAACTGGAAGTGGGTCTGCTGTGCTAGGGGAGAGGTTCGTAGGGAGGTTGAAGCAGTATTTAAACTAGGATTGAGGGGGTAGGGAGAGTTAGAATATAATGGGGCAGTTAAGTCAGACAGGGGTCAGACTATAATCTGCCTGCGGCCTTGATGTCACCTGACACTAGGTAGCTTTTTCTTCCACCCAAACTGACTCCGCCTGTCTTTCTGGGTTCTCTCTTTGGCAGTTCTCTGGATTGCGACCCTTCCTCACCAGGCTCTCAGAATTTAGAGCGGGACTTTGACCTACGTACTTCTCTTCGCTTCTTACCAACCAAAGCCGACATGGAGGGGTATGTCTCCAAAATTGTTGACTCCTGTAGAGCCGAGATAGCGATTGCTAAGCAGGATATCCTGCATATTGGCTCCAGGGTTGATACTATTGAGATGGAGAGGGAGGACTACTTACCAAACTGGACGTCCATCAGTCCACGTTGAATCAACCCTGCAGATTCAAGATGTAATCCTTCAGCTTGATGATCAGGAAAACAGGCTGCGGAGAAATAACATCAGGGTGCGTGCCGTGCCTGAGTCTGTAGAGCTGCCAGATCTTCCCTCTATGCTCCACTCTATCTTTAATCATCTTCTTTCCAAGCGGAAAGATGATCCTTTAGAAATCGACAGGGCACATAGAGCTCCGGGACCTAAACTCAGAGAGCTCGATAGTAAAATTGATTCTTCTTCAATGATACCCCCATAATTGTTCTCTCGGATCTGTCTTGGAAAATTCTTCAGCTGCGCAGAGTGCTTTGTCTATTGCTGGATTTGCTCAGATCCCACAACATCAAGTACATATCATGGTATCCATTCTGTCTCATAGCTTATGAGAGCTAAGGAAAATCCATGACTTTTCACTCCCAAAGGGGGGTGGTACCCATGAGGTTAGAGAGAGGTACTAAGAGTAAGGATAAGACTACCATGATGAAGCCCAAGAGGGAGGGAAGGTATAGGGAGGAGAAAGCAGAGGCGAGGGACAGAGATCCGAAAAGAGAGGAGAGGAGGCAGAGTAGGGGCAGGCTGCATCCCACTCCCTGCCAGGGAGCCCAGAGGGATCCACTAGCGGGCAAGTCAGGGAGAAATGGCCTACAGGAAGCCGCCCAAAGCCCGGAAGGTAATCCACGCGCACCATGTGTGAACATATTTGGCACCTGTATCACATTCCCCTGCCAAGAGGCCTTCTAGGTCAGCAATACGATCCATCTCCACAGCCCATTCCGCAAGGGTAAGGGCCACGGGCATACGCCAGTGGCGTGGGATAACTGTCCTGGCTGCTGTGAGGAAGTGGCGTAAGAGACCCATTTTCGCTGACTTGAGTGGTCCAGGGATCATGGACAGCAACAGGATCCATCTTAGTTGATGGACTAAAGATTTGTTAGTCCGCCGGGAGAGATTGTGGTCGCCAATTCTGTTACCTGAATTACTAAGTTATGAACCGCTATATAAGCATTCACACTTACAGGTATAATATTCTAAGGATTCATTCATGAGATTTTTGAGCTCAACACAATAACAGAATTTATTGGTATATAGTATCAAGACTTGAATACAATGAACCAACAATCTATTTAACTACAACATACAAAGAAAAGATTTTTTTGGTATCTAAGAGACATTGGTATCTAACAGACAAACTGACATACAGTTAAGTGGGGGACAGATTATATGTATAGTTACCCATTAATCATCACATGAGGTCCCCATTCTGGTAAAAAAGAGGCCGAGCTGCTTTTTCCAGTCATTAATATACCCCAGGTGTCCATAGGGATGCATGGCACGTCTCCCATTGGTTGCCTCCCAAGGCCTAATGGAGATTGGAGGGTTTCCAAGACCCTCTTTACAACTCCACACCCCTCTCTACGATTGGCCAGTCTACTTGTTATTAGATCAAAGGGTCTTGGCTCAGGAAAAACCTGATTATCAGCCCTTGCAATTCATTGGGCCTGCCACTCCCCTCCACAGTGATAAACACAACAAAGACTTTATTTCCCTACAAGCTCAGGCGAAATATTTAAAACTCTTGGGGTCATTCGCAATCACAGTACAATTAAATCTGAGGTAGATCTTCAGCACCCCCTGCCAAAACCCCTGTACCAGGGGGCAAATCCACCAGATATGTGTCATATGGCCCAGGGAGTCGTGACCATGCCACCATGAGTCAGACACATCAGGGTAATATCGGGGAAGAACCTCAGGGCTCACCATCTAGTGAGTATTTTCAAGTTCTTCTCATGGGCCTTGCTGGCGATGGAGAGGGAATGTGTGAGGGCGGACGATTTATCCCAGTCAGTTGCCTCAATGTGGACTCCCAGTTCGCGTTCTCAAACAGAGGTATAGGGTGGCAGAGTTGAGGAGGCAAAATGAGAAAAGATGGAATAGATAAGGGAAACAGCATGTGGCGGGGCAAAGAGGCTAGGAGAAGGGAGTCGAAGGCTGTGTGCTCCCCTTCAAAGCTGCCTGGCCCAGAGAAAGAGGAGACAAAGGAGCGAAACTGCCCCTCCGTCAACCAATCCTCAGGGCCTGCAAATAAGGGAGCATCCGTAGTCCAGGAATGAACACGTAGAACCTCTATTACCCGGTAATGGGAGACTCTTGTCCATCTGCCAAAGGAGGGTCTAGCCATCTCAGAGGGAAGGTAGGGGTCCCAAACAGAGGGGTCATTGGGCCAACATAGGAAGAGATAGCCCTTTAGGGGACATAGTGGTCCCACAGTTTTAAGGTGTGAGTGGTCAAAAGGGAAGAGGAGAGTGGTCTGGATCTGGGGGGCACCCCGGGTAGCGCCAGTAGGTTCACCAGCTGCGATCGTCTCTTTTAGGTGGACCCATTGTTTATCTCTGGACCTATGGAACCAGTCGACAACCTGTACCAGGAACGGCTGAGGCATGGTAGAGGAATTAAAACTATATACATATTACCTATACTTTGTGACATAAACTCTGTATGGTAACAATGCCAAAGTATCTCAGTGAAGTGAGACATATGCGGAAGGAGTAGTTAGCCTTCAGGTGATGTATGGCCCTCTTCCCCAGAGACACATTGAAAATCTCTGAGTTTGAGAGGTTTACTCTAAAGTTACTCAGGGAACCAAAGAGTAGTAGGTCATCAGCAAGCAGCACAAGTATGGGCCTGTGGGAGCCTACCTGAAGGCCTTGAAAGGCAGAGTTCTGTCAGAGTGCGACCGCTAAATGTTCCATAGTAAGGACGTATAGAAGAGTGGACAAAGGGCAGCCCTGACGAGTACCGTTAGAGATTTGGAATCTAGTGGAGAGCGAACCGTTTACGCGGATCCTAGCCTACGGGCAAGAGTACAGAGCCATTATATTCCTCAAAATATTAGGGCGGATACCAAGTTGTAACAATGTATGGTGAAGGAAACACCAGTCCAGGCGGTCGAACGCCTTGTCCGCATCCACCGGCAAGAGGCAGAGCGGGAAGCTAGATACTTTAGAAAAATGCATCAGCATAAGCATCCTGGACGAATCCCACCTGGTCTGGATGTATCACCTCTGGGAGAAGTGGCTTCAGCCTGTTGGCAAACAATTTGGTGAACAACTTCACATCAACATTGAGGAGTGAGATCGGCCTATAGTTTGTACATAGTGAATGGTCTTTACCAGGCTTAGGAATCAAGGACATATGGGCTTCCAGCACCTGAGTTGGGAAAGAGGCACCAAGAGCAATAGTTAAATACCCGTAGAAGGAAGGGGGTGAGCTTATCTCGGAACTGGTTGTAAAACTTTACTGTGAAGCCATCAGGCCCTGGGCTCTTACCCGTAGGCGTTGACCGAAGGGCAGAAAGCAGTTCCTCCTCGGTAAAGGGTGATTCCAACATCTCCACGTCCGGATTCATTAAAGTTGGGAGGGCTGTGTCCTGGACGGTCTGAAGGGGGCACAACTGACTCCGACAGATTGTAAAGGGGGTATAGAAATCCACAAAGGTACACTGGATCTCCGAAGGGGAA
This sequence comes from Nanorana parkeri, assembly GCF_000935625.1. Taxonomy (NCBI): domain Eukaryota; kingdom Metazoa; phylum Chordata; class Amphibia; order Anura; family Dicroglossidae; genus Nanorana; species Nanorana parkeri. The sequence goes on along the minus strand of NW_017306961.1, from coordinate 347,713 downwards.
CTAACCAGGGTACCTGAGGCGCAGTGGATGTGGTCAACATAGGCGGATGCAGATCTAGGGTGTAGAGTCCGAGCCAAGGCTCGCCCACGTTTGTCACGAAATTCGTAAGCTCTTGCAGCCAGCTTGTCCCCATATCTATGCGTCGATAGGTCAGGGAGCCCCAGGAGCTTCACTCTAGCTTGAGAGATGCGTAAGAGGAGGTCCTGGCAGGGTGAGTGCTTGTGTTGGGTCTAAAGGGTCGAAAGGGAACGGACGGCATCTTGGTCATTTCAAGAGCATTCCCTTTTCAGTCTGGAGCCTTGTTGGATTAAGAGTCCCCGAATCACCGCCGGGAGGGTCAGAGGCTTGAACCTCAAGAAAGTGAGTTATGCCTTCCAGAATAGCGGAGGAGCAGCACGGGTCAGCAAGTATAGATTAATTTAATCGCCGGGTCCACTTGGGGCTAGGGACCTGTAGGGACAGCATGACTGCAGCGTGGTTAGACCAGATCATGTGGCCCAATCTAGAAGGGGGTGTGAGACAAAGAAGTAGTCCAATCTGCTATCGGAATAATGGGGCACCGAAAAATGTGTGTAGTCACGGGTTAGAGGATGGATAACTCTCCAGATGTCAACCAAACGCATGTGTGCCAGTGTTTTTTGACACTGCGCAGTTTGGGGAACGACAGGACAGAGCATCCAGTAGATGAGTCAAGACCAGGGTCCAGTGTAAGGTTGAATTCTCCCCCCACCAATACCGAGCCTTTCGCAAAGTCCGCCAGAACCTTCAAATACTCAACCGTGGCAGCAGCCTGGTTAGTGTTAGGGAGGTAGAAGTTGGCCAAGGTGAATTTCTTACCCCAGAGCGATATTTTTAGCAGAAGATACCGGCCAAATACATCCGCCCTATGGTCCATCACTGTGGCAGGAAGAGACTTGTGGAGAGCAATGGAGACCCCCCTTGATTTATAAATAGCATTGGTACTATGGTACCATCTGGTGAAGTACCTAGTGGCACAGGAGGGAACGTGATCTGTCTGGAAGTGAGTTTCTTGGAGAAGAACAACTTGTACCTTGTTTTTGTGCTTATGGTACAGAATCTGCCCTCTTTTGGAGGGTATATTCAGGCCACTGGCATTATGTGTATGTGCAGAGTCTAAGCTCCGCAGGAGTAATCAGAGTGTCTGAGCCATGGCAGGGGGTAGGAGGCACAGAAAAAAGAGGGAAAGGAGAGGCAACAGAAGGAGTGAGAAAAAAAGAGGGAAGACAAGATACAGACCCCCAAAGGGAGATAGGGTGGAAGAAGAAAGGTACAAAATAAAAGGGTGGATAAAACACGCTACGTATAAAGTAACTGTCTAGCCAACGCTAGAACACAACAATCTAAAATAGGAGATGTATCACCTATGTGGGGTAGGTGGTCAAACAGGAAGGTAGTGAGATGCTGATCAGGGCCTTACTTTGGGATACAAGCTATCAGCGGCAGTAACCCCCAGAGTGAACTAGAGCAAAATATAACAGGAAAGCAAACCCAACCAAGACTCCTAACAGCGAGTCGCTCGCCCCCCACCCCCGCGCAGGCCGAACCATGAGGACACGCAGGTGTGGGGAGGCGAGCAAATCAACATGACGATCACCAGGGGGAGATGAAGCCATCTGGTAATGGCGAGAGTCCCCTCGCCCAGGCGGTAAGCATCTGAGGAAGCAAGTAGTGCTAACAAAATAGCATCTCAACAGTGTAAATCGTAACAGAGCGAAACCTAGGGCCACACTGCAGGCAACAATCAGCGCCATCTGGGACCTCCACAGAGACCGAACACCAGTAGGCAGCAGTCACCCCCCATCCCGCATCCCAGAATTGACCAGAGGAGCCTAAGCAGTCAGCCGGGTCCCCCGCCCCCAACCCCAAGAGGGAGAGGAGGGGATGGTGGAAGCCGGTCCACCACCAGGGCCCACAATAAGCAGAGCAACTAATACAATGCTTAGGAGGAAAACATGGTTAGATTCAGTACATGAGGAAGCAGTAGAGAAGTGGTAAGGCTATCCTTGCAATGAACAGTGCAGGGCAAAACCGGACCGAGATCCGTAGTAGCAGGAGCCAGACATCAGCCTTCATTAGAAGAGAGAGCTGCAGTTAGAGAGGGGCCGGGACCCCTCCAAGTAGATCTAGAACGGGCGGTCTGGTGTCTATGGGGCAGGACGTCGTGCAGGGTAGAACCCTCTCCAGAGAAGGGTAGGTCCAGCCAGTCCGGAACAAGGACAGGATCAGTCCCAAGAAATCCGAATAGTTCAGGAAGCTGTGAGGGAGAGCACAAGTGAAAGGTGTCAGGGCCCTTACGCACTTGGAGACTGAAAGGGTGGCCCCAACGATACTTGGCTCCAACTTGGAGGATGACATCCAGCAGTAGTCTCACCGATCTGCGCATGGCCAACGTGAGACGGGATGGGTCTGGGAGGAGCTGTATCCGTTTTCCACGCGGATTGGAAGATTTCCTCTTTAATGGCAAAAAAGTGGACCCGGCATAGGACATCTCTGGATCGGTTAGTGTCAAAAGGTTAACGCCAGCGACACGGTGTACTCAGTCTAATTCAATGGCATTCGTAGGGGGTTTTCCCAGCGCCAGGTTGAGGATAGCTGTAACTGTAGCATGTAGGTCAGGGCCCTGGGTAGCCTCAGGAATCCCTCTCAGGCGTACGTTATTTTTTCTCCATCTTCTATCCGCAGGTGTAATTGCTGGAGGTGGGAGTGGTGAGAAGCCTTGGCCGACTCTAATGCCTCCAGTTGAGTCTCTTGATGTGTGACAGAGACCGACAGGGCCACTAAGGAGGAGTCGGTGGCAGTGACCCGCTGGCTCAGCTCCGTCACCTCACCCCTTAAGGCACCCTCCTGAGAACACTGCCAGTAACAGCGGATCCAGGGAGATCGAAGTCCGGAGACTCTGGGTCAGCATCTGTGGGGGGGGTTCTGTCGCGGCCTTCTTCGGCTGCGCGGTCTTCATCGCCATATTGCGGCCTACAGGAGCGTTGTCGTCGTGTGGACGCCGGGTGAAATAGGAGGTAATGTCCCTGATGGAGGAGGCTGCAAAGGCTGCGGGTGAGTCCCGATCGGTGAGCATAGGGGAGGAGAAGCTGTTAAAAGCATGAAAAGTTAGCTGTAGAAGGCCTCGGTGCAGCCGAGCTCACTCCTCCATGTCCCGCCACGCCCCCCCAGTCATATTTGAAAGCCACTGCCTCTCCTCTGTGAAGTTTAACATACCCCCCTAAGTCTCCACGCCCCCACTGTGGGCCACGCACCTAGGGTGCAATAGTTTCTATTTTTTGTGCCCCCTTTCTTGAACGTATGAGTTCTGAGTGGTCTACAACCTCAATTCTAAAAAAGTTGGGATGATTTTTAAAATCTACATAACCTAATTCAATGATTTGCAAATCTTATAAATCCATATTTTATTCACAATAGAAAATATATTTAAAACATGTTTAAACTGACAAAATGCACTATTTAAAAAGAAATAAGGTAATTTTGAGATTGATGGCAGCAACACTTCTTAAAAAAGTTGGGACAGGGCAACAAAAACCTGGCAAAGTAAGTGGTACTAACAAGGAAGAGCTGGAAGAACTAATTAAGTTAATTGGCAACCGGTCAGTAACATGATTGGGTATATAAAAAGAGCATCTTAGAGAGTCAGAGTGTCTCGGAAGTAAAGATGGGCAGAGGTTCACCAATCTATGAAAAGCTGCATCTAAAAATTGTTGAACAATTTCAGAATAATGTTCCTCAACGTAAAAGACTTTAAATTAGGGATGTCCCGATACCAGGCATTTTCAGGAGTACTTGTACTTCTGAAAATGCCCTGATTCTTAAGGCCGATACCGGCCCTTTAAAATTTCGTCCGGTCCTCGGCAGCCTGCTGGGGTCCTGACAGTAGCTGTCCATGGCAGTGCCTGTCTGTTTCCATACCTCTGCTCCTTCTTCCTGGCACAGGCACAGCCATGGATAGCCCCTCGCACAGTACAGCCCAGAACACGGGCACCCGTCCGATCAACTGAGAGCCCTGCAGAGGTCCACATGCCGCCCAGCTGAGACTGCAGCCTTCTGCTCTAGTGGTATGTATTGTGCAGATGCTGTGGGATCTATTGTGCTCTGCTGGGATCTATTGTGTTCAGCTGACATCTGTATTTAGCCCGGGTGAGAAACTGCCCTAAATCATTTGTTGTTTTAGAAAAAGTGTCACATGTCCCTTTAGGAAAAATGTTCGGTAATTGGTATCGGCAAGTACCTGAGGGCAAGTACTTGTACTTGGTCTTAAAAAAGTGGTATCGGGACATCCCTACTTTAAATATATTACTATCCACAGTGCATAATATTATCAAAAGATTCAGAGAATCTGGAGAAATCTCTGTGCGCAAGGGACAAGGCTAAAATGCAATATTGGATGTTTGTGATCTTCGGGGTCCTCAGACGGCACTGCATTAAAAACAGTGATGAACATCACTGCTTGAGCTTAGGAATACTTTGAAAAATCACTGTCTGTGGACACCGCTAGCTGTGCCATTCTCAAATGCAGGTTAAAGCTCTAACATGCAAAGAAGAAGCCATATCTGAACATGGTCCAGAAACGCCACCGTCTTCCCTGGGCCAAAGCTCATTTAAAATGTCTGTTGCGAAGTGGAAAACTGTTCTTTGGTCAGGCAAATCGAAATTTGACATTCTTTTTGGCAACCATGGGCTTATCATTCTCTGAACTAAAGAGGAAAGGGACCTTCTGAATTGTTATCAGCGCTCCCTTCAAAAGCCTGTATGTTTGATGGTATGGAGGTGCAGTAGTGTGTGTGGAATGGGCAGATTGCACATCTGGAAAGGCACCATCAATGCTGAAAGATACACTGAGTGGCCAGATTATTATGACCACCCCATCAGTACTTCGTTGGGCCACTTTTTGCCTTCAATACTGCGGCGATTCTTCTTGGCATTGACTCCACGAGATGTTGAAAGGTGATGCGAGGAATCTGACACCATGCCTGATGAATAGCACTGTCCAGTTCTGTGAGATTTGATAGTTGTGGAACCAGCTGCCTGATGGATCTTTCAACTTCATACGTCAGGTGGTCATAATAATCTGGCCACTCAGTGTATATCCAGGTTTTAGAGCAGCATATGCTCCCATCCAGATGTCTTTTTTGGGGGGAAGGCCTTTTATATTTCAGCAGGACAATGCTAAACCGCATACTGCATCTTTGACAACAGCATGGCTTCATAGTAGAAGAGTCCGGGTGCTTAACAAGCCTGCCTGCCTGCCTGCAGTTCATACCTTTCACTAATTGAAAATTTTTGGCACATCTTGAAACTAAAAATACGACAAAAGACCCAGGACTGTTGAGCAGTTAGAATCCTATATCAGGCTCCTTTGTTCCCAGACATTTACAGAGTGTTGTTAAATGAAGAGGGGATGCTACACCGTGGTAAACATGGCCCTGTCCCGGCTTTTTTGAGTGTTGTTGCCATTAATTTCAAAATTACCTTATTTTTTTTCTTAAAATGGTAAATTTTCTCAGTTTAAACATTTGTTATGTTTGTGAATATAATATGGGTTTATGAGATTTGCAAATCATTGCATTCTGTTTTTATGTAGATTTTACAAAGCATCCCAACTTTTTTGGAATTGGGGTTGTAATAAGTTCACAAAGTTTACAAATCAAAACTTGGTAATTCAGAAGGAACCAAATATTGCTTGCATGCAGTTTGTCACCGACTACTATTGCACCTGCATTGACTTTACCTGAAACTTCCCGTGGCCCCCTAAAGCACTTTGCCACCAATGGCTACTACGCACTGGCTCACTATGTCAGCGATTGCCACCCATACACTTCAACACTCCACTTTGCCACCAACTGCTACTGCACCATATAGTGGTCCATATAGTGAGCTTGGTTCCAAATTATTCACTTTAAGGTTACTGCAAAGACAAGGGGGCATTCTTTGCGTCTGGAGGAAAAGAGGTTTAACCTTTTGCATACGGAAAGGATTCTTCACAGTTAGAGCTGTGAAAATGTGGAATAGACTTCACCAGGAGCTAGTTCTAGGTAGCTAGGTTAACTGTTTAAAAAAAATCTGGATGTATTCTTAAATGCACAGAATATTATTGGATATTGAGTTCTTATAGGTATATAAAGCACCAAAGATGGCTGATCCAGGGAATATCCGATTTCCTTCAGGGAATTTTTCCCCCTGTGGGAGCAAATTAAACCATGCTTTATAGGGTGTGTTTTTTTGTTTTTTTTTTGCCATCCTCTGGATCAGCAATGGGTAACTGTGGGCATGGTGTCCTGTTTTAGACTTTTTTATTTTTTTCTCCTCTCATCTCTATAGGTTGAACTCGATGGACTTGTGTCTTTTTTCAATCTGACTAACTATGTAACCTGAATTCACTTTGCGTGCAACTGTTACTGAGCCTATGTGCACTTTGCCACCAGCCACCACTGCAAAAATCCACTTCGCCACTTACCACCACTGCACCCATTGCACTTTGCCACTGACTTTTTATCCCACTGCCACGGTGCTGATAGCAGGGGTGTGGTGAAGGTCTCACTTCCTGTGTTCTTTGAGGACCCCTTCACACATGTTCCCTGAAGTATCACACACTTCACTGCAGTGCACTGTAACGTGTATGGGGGGATTTATCAAAACTGGAGCAGACTAAATCTGTAGCAGTTGCCTATGGCATCCAATCAGCTTCTTTCTTCAGTTTGTTCAGTTAAGCTTTGAAAATGAAATGTGGATGCTGATTGGTTACTATGCACATCTGCTCCAGATTTTGTCTGCTCCAGTTTTGATAAATTCCCCTCTGTGTGCCTTGCAATTCATTTGGAATGACCCAGCATGTATACACAATGCATTTGTAATGTGGTGAAGAAAGAAAATCACAAGTCATTTCACCTGCATTTGGGCTCATTCAAAATGAGTCAAAGCACAAAAAAAAATGTTGTGGTGCATGCATAACTGCAGTACAATAGGCAGTGAATAGGCCCTTAATTAATCTGCTGAATTGTACTAGTACTGCACATTTCCCAATGGATCATGGGCAGGCCATCCTACTAACTCTTTCCCTACCCCCTTCACCATCCCTCCAAGTAACATTGTTGCTTTTCTAAAATTATTTGCTGTAATTTAGTAACCAATAAGAACTGTGTGTACTTCAATAAGGAACTTTTTCAACAAGCATTGATTGCATTTTTTTCTTTGTCAGCGCTATTTTTATTGTTGATGTACTTTACAGAATAGTTTATTATTGTTGGAAGTATGGTGTTTATGGGTTACACTCTATCTATTTTAGGGATGCGCCAAACATTTTGGCCAAAAATGGCACTTTTGGCAAAATGCCGTAAGTGCTAGATTTCCCTAGAGCCCTCAACGGTAAAATAAAATAATTGAAAAAATAATTTAAAAAAATGTTAAAACGGTTGGGGAAAAAAAAGTAATTTTCGGTTTCAGCCTGACAAATTTTTTATTTTCAGTTTCGGTCTCAAAATTCAATTTCGGGGCATCCTTAGTTTATATGATACTGTAAACTCCCCGTTATCCGGCATCCACAGGGATCGGTGTATTCCGGATAAATGTAGTTTCTGGTTGTTTGAGAGTTACTATTAAAAATAGGTCTAACTAATGCCATACCCCATGCTATACCATACCATAACATAAACTCTGTATTGACTTCATATTAATATTGAAATGCAGTAATCAAAAGCAAATTAAGACAAATAATCACACAATTGTTTCCAGGATATTGCATGCCGCAGATCAGCAGAACAGTAAGTACACATTATTTGTTTTTCTGGTTAGTTGAATACCAGATAACAGAGTTTATTGTGCATTCCTATTTGTTTCTTTGAGAGCTGTAAATATGGGATATAAAAATATATTTAAAATTATATAAAGTTTATTATACTGGGTTGGCACCAGATTTATTGTAAACATTACTTGATTGATCAAAATTAACCTAATTAGCATAATGTGTCATACATTTTTCAGCTGTTAAATAAAGAGGATATATTGAGTCAAGTAGAACAAGAGTTGGAATTGCTACGGACAGAGGTGGTGGCATCGCGAGCTGAATGTCAAAATGGCCAAGAATTGTCAACCAGGCTAAAGGAGGATTTACAAAAAGTGCAGAAGGAAAATGATATGCTGTCTCAGCGGAGGTGGGTAACCTAAGGATTAGTCTCTTGTCCTGGGCCCATGTGTTATAGAGGCACTGATGAGGTGGCTTCAAATGAACAGTTGGGGTAAGTACTGAAAAACTGGTCCATACATGAAGCTGTTGCCCATAGCAACCATTAGACAGATACAACTTGATTGGCTGCTATGGGCAGCCTCTCCATCACCCCAAACCTCTTTGCTCCTGTGCATATACATCAACTATTGAAGTTTGCTGAAGAACGAACAGACAGGAGACACAAATATATGACAATTGTCCGAGGGAAGCGCTGAAAAGTATGTTCAGCTGGGACATCACTGTTGTCTAAACACTTGGCAGCATCTCTGGCAATGCTACCCATCATAGCCTGAGCACACACATATGATCCCAGCAGAGACTGATGCGGTTGGTAAGTCCCAGATACCGATCTAGCTTTTATACACAGGTACAGAAATCACATCCATAAATAAACCAATATAAACCTTACTGAAATACTTGTTTAATCTATTTACAAGTAACAAGAATAGCCCTTTTGTATGAGGTGGGTAGTAGCCAGTAGGGATGCACCAATACCATTTTTTTCAGAACAAGTACCAATACTTTTCCTCAAGTACTTGTCGACACCAATTACTGATACTTTTTTTTTAGTGTTGTGACAGTGGTGAAGTGCCAGGGCCCATTCACAGCTGTAAATGCTACACCCCGGTAGTTCTGCCACTCCAAGCTGTAGAGGTACCGTATTTTTCCGTGTATAAGACGCTACTTTTTCATAAGAATCTTGAGCTAAAAATAGAGGTGCGTCTTATACACCGGGGCCGCGGTTTTGAAAGTGCTGATACCACTGCAAACTAGCCTCATGGATTGCAGAGACAAGATAACAGTTCTCCTCCAATCATAAATCTTTTGAACCTGAGGTAAGTTGTTGCTGGGGAGATCGTGTAGGCAGTGCCCAGAGCGATAATGTCGGAGCATTCTGTGACCATAAAAATGTCAGAAAGTGAAAAACAACCTGTAAAGCGGCTGGCTTACTCTGCAAAATTTAAACTGGATGTTATCACTTATGCAAAAGAGCATGGAAATAGAGCTGCAGAGAGACAATTTGGACCTCCTCCCACTGAGTGTATGATCAGACAGTGGAGAAAACAGGAAGAGCAACTCCTTAAGATGCCCAAAAAGAAGAAGGCCTTGAGAGGAAAACCAGCAAAATGGCCAAACTTGGAGCAGAGGCTTAAGACTTGGATTTTGGAGCAGCGCCAGAGTGGCTTATGTGTGTCAACCAAGCTTATTCAATGTCAGGCAAGAATGTTTGCAAGCGAAATGAAGATTGTTGATTTTACAGGAAAGGCAAAATGGTGCTTCAATTTCATGAGGAGAGAAGGGTTGGCTATGAGAACACGCACAAAGTTAGCACAGAAAATGCCACCAGCTTATGAGGAGAAAATCCAACAGTTTCACTCCTATGTCATACAACTTCGTAAAAAATATGATTTTCAACCAAGTCAGATTGCAAACATGGATGAGGTGCCTCTCAATTTTGATGTGCCTTCCAACAGAACTGTTGATGTGAGAGGAATCAAAACAGTGGCAATCAAAACAAGTGGCCATGAAAAGACACACTACACTGCTGTGCTTTCATGCTGTGCAGATGGCACTAAACTGCCTCCTATGCTTATTTTTAAGAGGAAAACATATCCTAAAGAAACCATACCCCCTGGCATTATTGTTCAAGTGCAGGAGAAGGGATGGATGAATGAAGACCTTATAGCCGTTTGGTTTGCAAAGGTTTGGTCCAGAAGACCTTGAGGGCTCTTAAAGAAGCCAGCTCTACTTGTCTATGATTAGTTCCGAGCACATTTAACGGAAAAGACAAAAAGGAGTGCATTAGATTTGCGAACACATCTAGCAGTTATTCCTGGTGGACTTACAGGTCAGCTACAGCCACTAGATGTTTCAATCAACAAGCCATTTAAAGTCCTAATGAGAGAAGAATGGAATAGATGGATGCAAAAAGCAGGGGGTAACTTGACACCGACAGGAAGAGTAAAAAAAACAACCATTACTGAGGTTAGCAATTGGGTTCTAAACTCATGGTATGGTGTCAAACAAGAGGTGATTGTGAAGTCCTTCAAGAAATGTGGAATCAGCAATGCCATGGACGGAACTGAGGATGATCTTGTATATATAGACAGTGACTCAGCAGACAGCAGTGATGCAGCAGAAGTTGAAGAAACTGATATGTTTGAAGCCCAGTGATGAACCAGTGATGCAACAGAGGCTGAATAAAGTGATTGGCTCAGAGGTAAGTGTGATTCATAATATCATTTAAAATATTGATTTCTGAATTTTGGGTAAGAAAAGTTGGGGGCGTCTTATACATGGGGGCATCTTATAGACGGAAAAATACGGTACTTCATATCCCAGCAACACATTATACAACAATGCAGAATACCACCAGCTATAGGGGACTACAAATCCCAGCGATACATTATACAGCAATGCAGAAGACCACCATCTACACTGAGTGGCCAGATTATTATGACCACCTGACGCTTGTAGGCAAATTAGCTATAATTTTGCGCTGAAGTTGCTAGAGGGCGAGCCCATTATAAATAGGGAAGCAGGTTGTTTACACCGACAGTAGAAGTGATTTTTTTCTGAAGATATGGGTAAACAACGCGATTTAACAGCCTTTGAATGTGGGATGATTGTTGTCGTTTGGAGCCATGGAGCGAGTATCAGCAAAACAGCAGAATTCGTTAAATGTTCAATAGCACCTGTTGAAGTGTTTAAAGACTGGTCTGTCAGCCGAAAATCTGGGTCTGAACGTGCAAATTGTGGCCGCCAATGTTAGGGCAGAACGGAGAGTGGCAAGACTATCATATTGATGGCGTATCCCAATGGAGATGGCTTCTTCCAACAAGACAATGCGCCCTGCCACGGTGCTCATATTGTGCAGGAGTGGTTTCAAGAACATGAGGGAGAATTTACCTTGCTTAGGTGGCCGCCACAATCACCAGATCTCAATCCTATTGAGCATTTGTGGGACGAAGTTGAAAGAGCCATCAGGCAGCTGGTTCCACAACCATCAACTCTTGGGTGGCCGTGCAGGTTCTATGGTGGGCTGTGCATACTCTTAGGTGGGCTATGCAGAGTCTATAGTGGGCTGTGCAGACTCTGAGGTGGCTATGCAAAGTCTATAGTAAGCTGTGCAGGCTCTCAGGTGGCTATGTGGGGTCTATGATGGGCTGTGCGTGCTCTCAGATGGCTATGCAGGGTCTATGGTGGGCTGTGCAGACTCTCAGGTGGGTTATGTGCAAACTCTTAGGTGGGCTTAGCAGGGTTAATGTTGGACAGTGTTGACTCTCAGGTGGCTATGCGCGGTCTATGGTGGGCTGTATGGTCCCCCTTAGGTGGTCTGTGTGGGCTCTCAGGTGGCTATGCGAGGTCTATGGTGTGCTGTGTGGGCTCTCAGGTGGCTATGCGAGGTCTATGGTTTGCTGTGTGGGGTCTCAGGTGGCTATGCGTGGTTAATGGTGGGCTGTGCCGAGAGCTGTGATCTCTGATCGACACATGTCACACAACACACTGCTGTGTGGGGTCTCAGGTGGCTATGCGTGGTTAATGGTGGGCTGTGCCGAGAGCTGTGATCTCTGATCGACACATGTCACACAACACACAGACAGAGGCAGTACCTTCCTCCCCTGACTTCATGATAAACTGGAAGACGGGCTGGAACTCCACCATGTCTCTGACGCAAGTGTACAGCAGCAGACTGAGGGGAAGAGTGGAAGGAGCGGCAGGTGCAAGGCCAGAGCCAGGAGCCTCCCCCCACACCCGGGGGTCCTTAGGTGGCTGCCAATGCAGCCTTAGCTAGGGCCAGTCCTGCAGGACACAGAGATGTTTGATCTCTCCAGGTGTGTTCTGGCTTAGTGACGGTGTCCACTCCTATAGTTTCGGTGTTGTGCTTAGGGCGATTAGGGTGTTCCCAGGCACATCCCGTGCACATGCCTATGGTAGTGGTAACATAATAACTGTGCTGCACACAGCCTGAGTAGAGCTTTGGGAAGGACCCAGTCGATCTGCCACTACAGACTGCCTGCAAAAACTACAGTAGGGGGCATATACAAGACCAGTCACCATGCGCGAGGAGAGAGGGAGAGAGAAGCGATGACTGGTCTTTATTGCAGAAAGTTTTTGCACAAAGGCAAAGTTTCACTACATAGATCTGGAAAAAATACACAAAGGGCACCTTGTAATTACATGTCTCTTGTATTTAGACAATATTTGCTCTTCCCAAAGTTCAGCTTCAAATAGGTTACCTATTTATAGCCTAAGGCCTCGTTCACATGACAAATGAAATTAGTGGGACTGCGCCACACCGCATGGGTACTCCGTTTCGGCAGGGTGCTTCAATAGAAAATCCTATTGGGATTTTTTTTAAAAACCCTAAGGCAGCAGGATCTCCTCTTGAATGCAGGCAGCCGCTGCTCCACAGCCTTCTGAAAAGGGATCCACTGCAGATCGCTTTTCAGAGGGTGACGGAGACTGCAGCCCAAGTGAACAGGGCCTAGGGTAGACACGAGAATGCCTTCTACAACAAAGAAAACAAATTCCATTTGGACAGCTGCAATCCACCTAAGTCAAGAGATTTTGTTCTCCTTCCTTGTATTTATTAGGTCACGCAGATGTATAAATAACTTTGGAGAGTTAGTCGATTAAGAGATATTACCGAGTATGGTAAACTTAAATGTAATCTGAATTTCTTACTTGTCCATTGAGGAATGCAGGTTATACTGCCACCTACAGGAGGATTGGACACTGACAAACAAGAAACTGTAGGCCTCCTCTGAGTTTAACCCCGCTCTATTACCAGCATGCCTCAGTTTCTTGCTAGCGTCCTTGGAAGATGCAAAAATATAGTGTAGCACTTTTTAAAAACTCATATCAATATTTACAAAATAAAGTGCAAGTTTACCAGTATAATAATCTCCTACATAATTCTCCTGTTTAAAATTCACATTCATGTTTCTACAAACAATCTAGTATTATCTTGTTATAATAATCTTTCCCAATAAACTGACCGTGCAATCTTTTCACGCTATCACGGTACTTGGTATCACAAATCACTCCACAATACAGTGTTATTTTTTATTGAAGTGTCCAGTGCAATATGTGCAAATTCTCCACCACAGCAAAAAAAAATCCACAATGTCTTTTACATTTTTTTCAGCCACCTTTCACGTTTGTGTCACCAAGTGCTCCACCCAAAATTGGAAGGTCAGTCACCTTTGTTGGTGGACCTTGTCTAAGCAGGCTTAATGATGACAGCATTTATCCGCCTTCCTGTTCCCTTTTGCAGTACTAGATCAGCTTGTTTAGCTCAAACAGATAAAGATAGGTAGAACATAATGCAGACTGTAAAATGCTCTTTACTAAAACCTCCTTCAAAAACGCTTTCATCTCTATTCTCCACTCCCTCTGCCCAGATTCATACAAACGTGTCTCTCTCTGATCCTTTCCTGAGTTCAGCTGAGCCGAAGGGTTGCTGCAGCCGAAGTGAGCCAAAGGATTAGCCCAACGTTCAGCTACATCCTTCGGCTCTTTAGTGAATAACCCCCTTAGCTTCCACTATCCCCTCTAATCCATATATTCAGAGCAGAGCACAAAAAGAATACAAACTGTTTCTATATGCATATGACCTCCTATATTTAAACCATCCGGCTATTCTTCATGAATTATCTGTCTTTGGTACCTTAACCACTTGCTGCCTGGAGCAATTTCTTATTATTTGCACACACATGATAATATCTGAATTTTTGGCTAGAAAACAGCTTCAAACCCCCAAACAATTATATATTTTCTGAAAGCAGAGCCCCTGTAGAAGAAAAAAATGCTAGTTGAAATTTTTTATGTTGCACGGTATTTGCGCAAATGTTTATCAAACCAGTATTTTTAGGATAAAATACAACAAAATGAAATTTAGTGCACAGAAACAATATAATACTAAATTTTTTGTAAAATATAAAAGATGGGGTCACACCAGGTAAATAGATACCAAACATGTCAAGCCTCTAAATTGCGTTCGTCGGTGAAACTACAATACCCAAAATTTCCCATAAGCAATGCTTTAAAAGCTTTTACTGGTCATGATTCAAGTGTTAACAGTGATTGATGGTCCTAGAATTTTTGCTCTCACTTTGACATTCGCGACCATATCTAACGTGTGGCGCAAAGGAGACGAAGACTAAACTTGACCTTCACAATTGTTTCTCGCTCTCTGACGTGGTTCGGACAAATGAACGCAGATAAGATGGATATTCTCTAGGGATGTTCAGATACCAGTGCCGATACTTGCCATTTTTATGAGAACTACCATGGTTGCAGCTGTGACAGGGCCCTGGCTCTCCACCACTGTCCTGAAATAATTAGTCTGTATTGTTTTAGAAAACCTGTCACATGACACTAAACAAAAATGTATCAGTACTTGGATAAGTATCGGTACTTGGTCTAGAAAAAATGGTATCGGTGCATAACTTATATAAAAGAAATCATACACTAAAACAGGGATGCACAAATTCCTGGAGCCTCCTAACTTTTGAGTTTTTCTCTAGTCTAGTCTTGGAGCTGGAATAGTATTTGTACTTGTACCTGTACCAAGTACAGTACTTGGTATCTTAACATCCATAATATTCTCCCTAAATGTTTGTACCTATTCTAAACTAACTCAATTACACTTCCTAGGTCCTTTTTTTATCTACATCTGAAACTACTTTGTGACTTTATTTGGAGCTCTGGGAAACCTAGATTAAGCTTTCACACCCTAACAAGGGGAAGGCACAGGGTGGTGCAAGTTTTTCAGACTTCTTACTTAGTAGAGTGAAAAGTCACTAAGTATCAAAGCCCCTGTAAATAAAAAATAACCCCTCAGTGCCCCCTAGTTTAAAAAAAATATCTAAAAATAAAGTTTTTAAAATTTTAAATAAAAAAAGTTTAAAAAAGTAAAAAAAGGTGTAAAAAATGTTTAATAAAATAATTATAAGAAATTATAGTGCCGAGAAAGCTATTAAAGATAGGAAACAAACATACCACATTCTAAAGTTGTTCCAAACTAAAATTGTATTTCACTCCTTGTATTTTGTGACCTATAACTCCTGAAGTATATGGAAATCCCAGACATACGATATACCCTATAAATCAGGACAAATAAAATAATGTATTATGAATTACTTTCTGTTAGCTACACTAACTATGTACACATTATCGCCAAAACTGTGAAAAATGTGGGTTTTTAAAAAAAATGTTGTATCTATAAAAAAATAAGAATGTATATATGCATATGTCACATCAAATGAAAGCCCATTTTTTCCTTTAAAAAACATGTAGGTGCAATAAATGAGGAAGATGGAAATTATAGTTAAAAAATATATAGCAAAAATTGCAAAATTGCTTCGGTCCCCAGGAACGAAAACGTTTTATGAAGCTGTTTCACTAAGGGGTTAAGCTTAGTATTCAGTCATATATTAGTATTGATACAATTCCTAAACAAGAGAGAGAGGCGATGACTGTGCTGTGTATTATAGACTGATAATCCTCTGAAAAATATAACAATGTTTTGAAAATGTAATGAAATGTTAAGATTTAAGTAAATTAAATATGCATTGTAACTTAGTAATTTATAAGAAGAAAATTGTATGTGGCATAAGTGGACTATTATATGTGGTATTAGTGTATTGAGAAGATGAGACACATTATATAAACATTGTATTTCTGCATGTTTTATTAGGTAAAAGAGAAATAGTGAAAAATATGTTGGGAAAACTCAGCAGATATAGGAGCAGAGGAAAGCTTCATTCTCTGTGAGGATAGAGAAAGAGTGTAGCGGTTAAATTAGTTGCATTGCAAAGGATTAACAATGAGAGTATAAGGAGCACTGTACACCTTACACTGTACACAAATATATAAACAAAACCATTAAATCATCAGTAATCAGTGCAAAACAAAGTGCAGAGGGAAAGGGAAACAAAATACAGTAAAGAACTCAAATCAAGATAATAGTAATGCACAACAGTAGTAAAGCTGGGCATATACGGTTAGAATCGATTGAACAAAATCAATTTCGGAATGTTCATTCGTGTTTTCTAATTGTTGATGCAGTGAAATCGATTTCAACTGCAGTGACGAAAAAAAATCGAAGGAGCATGTTGGAAAAGTTTGCTCGAACTAATGAAATGCTAACAGTAAATGTGGCTTTCGTTCAAAAAAATCCATTCATTCCAAAACCAACTGTTAGCTAAAAATGAAAATCAAATGTAATTTCGAACAGCAAACGGCAAGCCTCTGAGGGTATTATCAATCATTCCGACGGGATTTTTCGTATGAACTGTCATGCAAAAATCTACCCGTGTATACTTTTTTGTGCATTAACTTTTTATTAAAGATTTAAAGGTAACATTGAAAACATGAGTCAAATAAAAGCGACACTTCAACATTACAATAAAGAGGATAAAGAAAAACTTGTATAACAGTGGTTTAGCAGTTAAGAAATACATATTTGTATGTGGTTCAGTTTTGGTCACCGATCCACAGAAAGAATATCCTTGAGCTTGAGAGAGTCCAGAGAAGGGCAATTAAACTAAGGGGCTGGAAGACCAAAGCTATGAGACAAGGTTGCTAAATCTAAACTTGTTCACGCTAGAAGTGAGGTGATTAAGAGGGGACAGGATTGTGATGTACAAAGTGTTTAGTGGTAATGGCAACATCAGCAATAAACTCTTTACAGTAAACTCGATAACAAAGACTAGAGGTCACCATCTAAAATTGGTGGAAAAATGATTTAACCACAAAGGGCGTAGGTGCTTCTTTTCAGTTAGAGCGGTTAAATTCTGGAACTCCATAACCATATTTAGCAATGTCAAGAAGAGCTTCTCGTTGGTCAGTGCCGTCAGATGACTGCGCTGACCAATGAGTGCTAGAATTGTGAGAGCGAAATTCAGATTACAATGGCACAGGTACAGATAGTACACCCATACTGGTGGATGGGAAGGAGCGTTCTAGAGCTGCAGCTAACCATTATTTAAAAAATCGATTAGTTAGTCGATTATTAAGTTCGATTAATCGGATAAAAAATAAAGTACATTTTAAAAAATGGCTCCAGTGATGGGACTACTTGTTTGTATTGAGATTGTAGTCCATCACAGGAGCAAGCTTAGAGCGGTGGAGGTAAAAAAGTGTGGTGTGCAATATAGTGAAATGAAAAGTGTATAATTATACAGCAAGTATTGATCCAGTCGCGTTACTTACAGCATGCCTCTGGACAAGTCTTCCCCTGCGAAAGATCACCAGTCACAGTGATGGTGGACACCTGCTTCTTTGCGTGGATCTCTGTTTGTAAATCAGTGGATTCCCTCTGCACAGCCGGATCCTTCTCATCATCTGCAACCCCACCCTGGGGGGTTTTGGGCTTGCCCTAATAGGGCTTTGCCAGGGAAGACTGCTTGCCAATCATGTTTTTTGGAGGCCACTAAGGATAGGGATGCGGACACCTCACAAGTCATGTCCGTGATGAAGAAGGTCTTTCAGGACACGTTGAGGGAATTCCCTTCGCTCAGGTGCAGCCGCAGAGCTAGCCTAGTGGGAGGCCAGTTTCAGAGGCTAGGCCAGGCCCATCCAGAACTATCGGCTCTAGTAAGGGCAGTGATTCTTCTGGCCCCCATTCAGATTCTTCCTCTTCTGAGGATGACGACGAACAGTTCAAGGGGTTTAAATTTGCCTTAGTCCAGCCCTTTGGTAAAGCCTTCTGGCAGGCTCTTCTTTGGGAAGAGGCTGTGGAACAGCCTGAGAAAAGACGGTATCTCAAACATGTTAGGAAAGAGATGTTGTCATTTCCCTTAATGGATGAGATTAAAGATATTATCCTGGTGGAATGGGGTCAGGTAGAAAAAAAAAATCTTCCTTCCACAATAGATTCTCCAAGCTGAGTCCCTTTTTAAAAAAGAGGAGTTTAAGCACTTGGAGGAGTCCCCTGACATTGATGCAGCCCTCATGAGACTGGCGATGCATGTCACATTGCCTCTGGACGATGCCGTTGCATTTAAGGATGTCTTAGATCGGAGGGCGAACCTGGATCTTAAAAATATCTACCTTATGGCCGGGGTGCCTGCAAACCCGCAGTTGCCATGGCGGCAACCTCCAAAGCCCTGGAGGCTTGGGTCGACAGCGCTGAAACCGCTGTCTCGAATGATCTCGGTAAATCTTTGCTGAAGCATCGGTAGATGTTATCAGGTCCTTAGCCAGGGTTATGTTGTCCGCAGTCACCAGCAGAAGAGCCCTGTGGCTCAGGCTGTGGGTAGCTGATCCCACCTCTAAACAAGGGTGGTGTAAGATCCCATTTGAAGGTCAAACTCTATTTGGCAATAAGCTGGACACCGCGATAGCCAAGGTGTAACACCCTGCCCCGGGGTTTATCTGTTCCTTGGACGACAGCTGCGGATCAGGTTATTCCTATCAAGGACGGGTATCGCATTGTAGCTCTACCTCTTAAGGTTTAGGCGAGGAGGGAGCTACTCAACATCGCACCCCGTATAGCAGCACTTCTACCCTGTAAGATGCCAGTAGGGTAGTGAGGAAATCACAGTAGCAATTCAATAGGTGTGAGGTATAACAGTTCACCTGATATTACTTAGCAGTTCAATAGGTAAGGTATGAGGTATAGCAGTTCACCTGATATTAATTAGCAGTTCAATAGATATGAGGTTGCATAGCTCACTGGTTATCAACTAGCAATTCAATTAGGTATGAGGTGTCAATAAACAGTTCAATAGCATTGAGTTTGGAACTTAGCAGTTCAACAGGTATGAGGTGTCAATTAAACAGTTCAATAGCATTGAGTTTGGAACTCAGCAGTTCAATAGGTATGAGGTTGTACAGCTCACTGGTTATCACTTAGCAGTTCAAATAGGTATGAGGTGTCAATTAAACAGTTCAATAGCATTGAGATTGGAATTTAGCACTTCAATAGCATTGAGTTTGGAGACCTAATAACAATCCAATAGGTATGGCCGAAGCCTGGGTACTTGCGCTTGCGCTGACCCCCTGGATGGGGAAGCGTTGGTTCACTGCTGCACTCGTGTGGCTTGATCCTTGTAAGGAGCAGGAGAGGGCTGTGTTGATCAGCGTCCTGCTTCCACAATAGTGGGACGCCGATCAATCAGTGGCCCGCGGCTTTATGACGGCGGCCCGAGTGAGGGGGCGGAGTCCCGCGGCGCGCCTGCGCAATGACGATGCCGGACCCCGTCCGAGAGTGGGCGGCGCCCTACGTCGCGCATGCGCAGCAGCGCGGACGGAGCTCGGTCCCGGCCGTGACGGAAACGGTTGTTACACAAGGCCACCGGGGGAAAGTCCAGCTTTATTCCTCAGGACCGGAGACTTATTAAACAGAAGAACGCGCTGTTCAGGAACGAGGCGTTTAACAGAGGGAAAGAGGCTCGGGCTTATAAGCCAGGGAAAGAATTTTGCTGCCCCTGGCGGCCTTCTACTACCTTCTCTATAGCCAAGAAAGGCCCCTCAGCAAGGGCCCAGGGGCCTCAGACGTCCTTTTGAAGGCTTGCCTTTCCAGGTTTTCCAGGTAGGAGCAAGGTTGGCCAAGTTCGGGGAAATCTGGGCGGACAATATCTCAGACCCCTGGGTCCTGGAGATTGTTACAAAGAGCCATCATTGGGTTTTTCACAAAACCCCTGGTTCCGTCTTTCGCCCAACGCCACTTCCCTTGGATCTTGTTCGGGGGTCAATCCTCCTTTCCTACGTGGAGAACCTCCTAGTTAATTGCGTTATCTCTCCTGTTCCACGTCAAGCTTTGGGGGGGGGTGGTTTACTCTCCTCTTTTCCTCGTACAGAAGAGAACCGGGGATTGGAGGCCAGTGATCAACCTGACTTAACTGAACAATTTCATAGCCAAAGACCATTTCAAAATGGAGTCGCTGCAAACTATCTTGAAGGTAATTCATCCCGGAGATTGGATGCTCTCCATAGATTTAAAAGACGCCTACTTCCATGTTCCCATCCAGTGTTCTTTTCAACATTTTCTCTGGTTTTCACTATGCGACCTCCACTATCAGTTCCTTTGTCTCCCCTTCAGGTTCACAACATCTCCAAGGGTTTTTTCCAAGGTTCTGCTGGCCATAGTCTCCTTGCTTCGGGAGCAGGGAATCCGTATCTTCCATTACCTGGACGACATACTACTGTTACATCAGGACCGAGAGTCGGTACTCGAACATCGGTCACTACTGGTCTCCACTCTGGAGCAGTTCGGTTGGCTCATAAACCGGGAAAAGAGCCACCTTTCCCCCTCACAAGACCTGGGATACCTGGTGGCCAGACTGGATACGGTACGTGGTATGGTCTCTCTTCCTCCAGAGAAACTTCCTCTTGTCAGACAACGCCTTTCCGTGGCTCTCACGCACGATCTCCTTCCTTCATCTCACTGTCTTCGGATTGTGGGCGCTATGGTGTCCACGTCCCATGGTCAAGTGGGCCCAGAGTCTTTCGACCTACTGATTCTAATTACTCCCCGGATTAGGAGCAGCCTCACCTGGTGGTTCAAGGACCAAAATCTCCTTTGCTGTCAGTTTCTCCACCCAACTTCGTGGACGATCATTTCCACCGATGCCAACGAGCTGGGGTGGGGGGCAACATGTCTGGGTCAGTTACCCCAGGGGAGATGTGATTTTCAGGCGAGAGGGATTGTTTTCAATGTTCTGGAATTGAGCGATTTTTCAGGCATTGTTAGCCTTCAAGCAGCTAGTCCTTGGGAAATCTGTCCTACTGAAAGTAGACAACACAACAGTGGCTTATGTCAGGAGGCAAGGTGGAACGCACAGCCACTCCTTGCAGATGGAGGTCTCTCCTATTCTGACTTGGTGCCCAGATCAATCTTCACATTTCAGCTGTGTATGTTCCCGGTGCCCTCATCCTCCAGACGGACTATCTATCTCGTGTTCCTGTGGACAACAACAAGTGGTGCCTACTGGACGAAGTCTTTCAGGATCTGGTGGACTGGACCTTCGTAGTAGATCTGTTTGCGTCCCGAATCAACGCCAGAGTTGTCAGATTTGATTCAAGGTTCCCTTGCCCTCAGGCACTGGCAACGGACGCCCTTAACGTAGAGTGGACGTTCCGGACGGCGTATGCCTTTCCTCCGGTTCCTCTAAACCTTCAGTTTCTGCGGAGACTCCGCGGAGAAGATGTGACAGTCCTTGCAGTCATTCCGAACTGGCCCAAGAGGCCTTGGTACCCTCTCCTTTGCCAACTGAGCATTCATCCCCCACCGCCCCTGCGCTCTTGCCAAACTATCTTTCTCAGGGGCCAGTTCTGCATCTGGCACCAATGAAGCTCTGCCTGATGGCCTGGATGTTGAGAGGCGGAGGCTGGTCACGCTAGGATGTTCAGACACGGTTGCTGACAGTCTTTCTAGGAAAGCCAGCACGAACCGTACCTAGGGTGTGGCAGAAATTCCAGGAGTTGGCGTTGGCTCGTGACTTTAGGCCATTGAACCCGCAGATCATGATTGTGCTGGACTTTCTGCAGCATGGGTTGGGTATGGAATTGAGCGTTAGCACCCTCAAGGGCCAGAGTTCGGCGTTGTCAGCCATTACGGGCCTCCAGCTTGCCTCCAATGCTCTCGTGGTTCAGTTTATCAAGGCTGCATTACGGGTTAGACTGCCCAGGGCACAACTGTTCCCTAAATTGGACCTTCCTCTCGTTCTCGATTTTCTGGCCTCGTGCGCGTTTGGAGACGCCTTGTCTCGGTGGCACCTTACATTAAAGACGGCATTCTTGGTTGCCATCACCTCCGCTCGCAGGGTTTCGGAATTGGCCGCTCTTGAGTTTAATGAACCCTTTACTACCTTCCTGGTGGATAGGGTGGCCCTAGTCCCCATGCTTGGGCACGTACCCAAAGCGGTGACCGGTTTCCATATGCGGCAGGAGATTGTTCTACCAACCTTTAGGTCCACTGATGAGCATCGCATTAGGCGCCTGGATGTCGCTGAGACGTTATATCTCGGCCACCAAAGAACTCCGGTCTACAGACCATCTTTTTGTAGTACCAGCGGGAGCAAGGAAGGTTGCTAGGGCATCCAGTAGACTCATTGCCTCATGGGTGCTGAAGACTATCACGTTGGCTTACAAGGCCAACCACCTGCCAGTGCCGTCTGGAGTCTCAGGCCATTCAACGAGGAGTCTCTGCGTCCTGGGCAGCAGCAAGTCGGGTGTCTTTGGAGACTGTTTGTAAGGCGGCCACTTGGTCGTCTCGGAACACGTTGATGAATCATTATTGTGTAGATCCGGCTGCCTTGACTACGGTTGGTTTTGGCCGTTCGGTTATTTCTTCTGCTGTGGGTATTTAATTCAATTTTAAGCGTACCCTCCCTGTTTTTGGCTAGTTATTTCCCATTCGTGTGCTGGCATGGAGCTGACAGGAAAAAAAGAGAAAATTGAATTCCATACTTACCACATTTTTCCTTTCCTGTCTAGCTCCATGGCAGCACAGGGCCCACCCGATCGGTCGTCTAGTTACGGAACAGCAAGCTGGGCGACTCGTTCAAATGTATGAACTACAATCCTGATTAGGGGGAGGGATTAACCCATTTGTGTGCTGCCATTGAGCTAGACAGTTTTTTGGAAATTAATATACACTGCCTGTGCATAGTAATCTGCTCCGCTTAAAAGCACAGTTGTATTACGCTCTTTCGTGCAAGGACCGGAGGTACTTCTATAGAGTCATGTAGAGTCAAAAAAAGGTGATGCTTTCATGGTGGAGTTCTGTTCCAAGTGTGTCTCCCCTCCAGCACCTCCCACACCATTTATTTATATAGCCACAAAAGGAATTACAAACAGGAAGTCATGACCCCATCAGCCAATCGCTTCCTCCATACACAATGACATCACAGGAAGTGACATCAACGTAACATAGCCAATGAAACACATGTACAATAGAAAAGGGAGTGTATGTCTGTATCATAATAGAAGCGGTGTGCATAAACCCTTGTGCACAGAATTAAACCCGTGTGCACAGCCGCATGTTTTCCTAGCCGCCATCTTTCCAGACCCACCTACACAATCTCCCATTAACACTGGAGCTAACTTTATCCAGCATTGCTCAGTGAGCAATGCCCAATAACGTTATTATGATTCTCATGGATGTGAGCTTATCTGCAGGGACAATGCCATACCATTTCCAGCGCGCTGATCAGACGCATCAGAAATACAAACGCACATTCCTTTCAAAAAGGCAGATATGCATCTTAAATAATACTATGTCCGCAAAGCAAGTACATACATGCCAAGCCAATAAATCTTCACACCGCGCAGGGGCCCTAGCTGGCGTCCATACACCTGCTAAGAGACCATTGCTCCGCCACGCATATCCACAGGAAGAGATCTACCCCAATGGTTTACTCTCAGTGCTGATTTAATCTGGGTCACGTTCCAATCGAGCGTGATGCAGAAATCCGGACACTGGGAGACATGATGACAATATTACAATATACTAAAAACACGTCCTAGTAAAATTTCCACAACAACAGGAAAGGAAAATTGCGGTAAGTATGGAATTCAATTTTCCTATTTTTGTTCACAACAGAAAATAGGAAAACATAGCAAATGTTTAAACTGAGAAAATTTACCATTTTAAGAAAAAAAAGGTAGTTTTGTAGTTGATGGCAGCAAAACGTCTCATAAAGTTGGGCCAGGGCCATGTTTACCATGGTGTAGCAGCCCCACTTTTTTTTTTAACAACACTCTGTAAACATCTGGGAACTGAGGAGACCAGTTGCGGGAGTTTGTCCCATTGATGCCTGATGTAGGATTCTAAGTGCTCAATAGTCCTCGGTAATTTTTGTTGTATTTTTCGTTTTGAAGATGCACCAAATATTTTCAATTGGTGAAAGGTCTGGCAGGCAGGTCAGTTAAGCACCAGGACTCTTGCACAACAAAGCCATGCTGTTGTCAAAGAAGCAGCATGCGATTTAGTACTGTCCTGCTGAAATATGCAAGGCTTTCCCTGAAAAAGACATCATGTGGATGGGAGCATATGCTGCTCTATAACCTGGCTATATCTTTCAGCATTGATGGTGCCTTTCCCGATGTGCAAACAACCTATTCCATACACACTAATGCAACCCCCATAACCATTAGATTCAGGGTTTTGAAGTGAGCACTGATAACATGCCTCTCCTCTTTAGTCTGGAGAACGCGGCACCCATGGTTGTCAAAAAGAATGCCAAATTTCGATTTGTCTGACCACAGAACAGTTTTCCACTTTGCAACAGACCATTTTAAATGAGCTTTTGCCCTGAGAAGACGGTAGTTTAAAAAAAAAATAATGTTCAGATATGGCTTCTTTAATGATAGAACTTTAACTTGTATTTTTCGGTAGCACGGCAAAATATGTTCAGATAGTTGGAAGTATTCCTGTGCCTATGCAGTGCCTGTCCATCACAGAATCATGTCTGTTTGAAGATCAGACATCCAATATTGCGTTTCGGCCTTTGCGCGCAGAGATTTCTTCCGGTTCTCAGACTCTTTTGATATTATGTACTGTAGATGATGATGATGTGATTGCAATTTTACGTTGAGGAAGATAAATTGTTAGACAAGTTTTAGACGCAGCTTTTCACAGATTGATGAACCTCTGCCCATCTTTACTTCTGCGACTCTAAGATGCTCTTTTTGTATACCCAATCATGTTACTGATCTGTTGCCAATTAACCTTATTAGTTACAAAATGTTCTTTCAGCTCTTCCTTGTTAGTACCACTTACTTGCCAGGTTTTTGTTGCCCTGTTCCAACCTTTTTAAGACATGTTGCTGCCATCAATTTCAAAATTACCTTATTTTCTTTTCTCAGTTTAAACATTTGGGCCCTGTTCACACCTTTACGTTTTGTCGCGCGTTCAACGCTCTATGAACGCTCTACAAAACGTACAAACGTGAAAATCCCATTGTTTTGATGGGTATGGTTCACACCTTTCCGTTTTTATGCCCTTCAGAACGTGCTACAAAATGGCCTACGCCTGAAAAGGTCCATGAGCTTCTTTGCGGCGTATTGGTCCGTTTTGTAGCGCGTTCGCGGCCATAGACTTCGACGTGAACGGACGTAAATAGTGTTTGCGCGTTTGCGTCATCACAAGTCGCGCCTATAACGCCCGTTCAGCACATGGCCACAGACTCCACCCCAGTCTTTTTCGGCCGAAGAGGAAGCTGCAAAATGGAGGAATGTGAAGCCACAACCCAGCTGCTCGATACTGAGGCGTTCATTCGTGTCGTGAAGACAAAACCATGTTTGTACGACATGAGGCATGGAGATTACAAAAATCGACGCATCAGGCGACGATCATGGGAAGAAGTTGCCCAGAACATATTCAGTGATTGGGAGAGCTTAAACAAGCAAGTGAAAGCAGCAAAAGGTAAATTTCACCGTTTCCATGTTTTTTCCATGTTCTTCCAGTGTTTTCCTGCAACCTGCGTGCAGTGCTATCATGCGACCTGCGTGCAGTGTTGCATGATAGCACTGCATGCAGGTCACAGGAGAACACTGCACGCAGGTCACATAACAGGTTGCATGCCTGCATGTAACCTGCGTGGAGTGTTTTACCAAGACCTGCATGCAGTGTTTACCCATGACCTGCATGCAGTGTTTTGCCGGATGCATGACAACACTGCATGCAGGTCACAGGAGAACACTGCACGCAGTTCACATAACAGGTCGCATGCCTGCATGTAACCTGCATGCAGTGTTTTACCAAGACCTGCATGCAGTGTTTACCCATGACCTGCATGCAGTGTTTTGCCGGATGCATGACAACACTGCATGCAGGTCACAGGAAAACACTGCACACAGGTGACAATGCAAACTGTTATCATGCGACCTGCGTGCAGTGTTTTTAGCTGTTCAGTGTTTTCAAGTGCATTTAATGTGGTGCATTACAAAAAACAATGCTCATATATAAGTTATATTTAAAGAGACTTTATTAGGTAAGAACAAGGATAAATGGGTTAAATCATGACTGGATTGCCTTCATCTGCCATGACACCTCCCCCTCAGGTGTCATGAAATATGCCGCATATTGGTCCTGAATGGTGGTACAATGCGCTGTACCACAGGTGCCGCTCCAATGGCTACTCTCCATGCAACGCACCAATGAATCATCAAATAGAAAGCCATCTCTGCGACGCACAAAATTGTGAAGGACACAAGCTGCCTTCACCGCAGAGATGGCGTTTTCTATTTTAAGATTGATTGGCGAGTGCAGAAAGCGCCATTTATTGGAGAGTATGCCAAAGGCACACTCCACAACCCTGCGTGCTCTGGTGAGCCTATAATTGAAGACCCTCTTCTCCAGACTCAGTCCACGACTAGAGTAGGGCCTCATTAAATGCTCACCAAGAACAAATGACTCGTCTCCTACAAAAACAAAAGGCATTGCAGGTTGAGCGGTACCTGGCAGCGCGGTGTTCCCCGGGAGGTCCAGATCACCGTGGCACAGCATGAGTCCAAAGTCTGAATGGGCAAATACCACAGAGTCTGAGCTGCTGCCGTAGGATCCCACGTCAATATAGCGGAAGCAGTAGTTCGCATCTGCTACGTCAAAAAGAACGATGGAAAAAAATTTCTTGTAATTAAACAACCGACTGCCGCTCCCTATAGGCTTTATGATGCGAATATGTTTTCCGTCTATTGCTCCCAGACAGTTCGGAAAATTGCATGACGTGGCATAAAGTTCAGCAACTTGCACCCACTCCTCCTTGGTGGGCTTGGACATGACCACATCACGGAGGACATCCCAAATCGCACAGCAGGTCTCGTGGATGATCTTGCTTGCAGTAAATTTGCCAATCATGAACGCGTAGTGAAGACTGGCCAAAGACTGGCCAGTAGCTAAATACCTAAGAAATTAAAGATAAAAGCAATTATTAGTTCATGTACAAATTTTTAAGACTGGCCAGTAGCTAAATACCTAAGAAATGAAAGATAAAAGCAATAATAAGTTCAGGTACAAATTTTGTTTTCACAGTCAATATCATCAAAAACAAGTGGAAAAGCGTTAAGGATGCATTTACTCGCCACCGGCGCAAAGAAAGGGAGTACCGAAGTGGTTCGGCTGCCAGTGCCCCTTGTCGATACATCCACGCCGAGCAGCTGGCTTTTTTAATTCCTTGCACGGAAATGCGATGGTAAGACACGTCAATTACAAGCAACATTTCATAAATATAGTTTAATGCAACATGCGTTTAACAATATTTTACACATAATAATGTTTTGTTTTTTTACTCGTGACAGCTAGAAGAAACTGGAAATGGTGCCTTTAAACAGGCAGAGGGCAGTACGGGACACAATCACCCGAGCTATCGACTCCGAAATTTTTCCTGACGAGTATCCACAACACACCACTGCACCTACACCGGCCCCACCAATCAGACATCCACCTCAGCATGTCACAACCATGCACTCACACACGCCCCAACCGTACCCACACACACCCATGCACCACCCCGAAACATGGCACCCACGCCCACATTGCCCATATATTTTTCCCTCCACCAGCCTCGCACATAGCTCCACCTCCACCACACATATATCAGCTGGCTTTCCCACACGTGGAATGAGGGAGGACATGCAGGTGGATGAGCCTAACTTTGCGCTCCCAAATGATCAAAATGTTCATTGTTGTTGTTGGAGTTGTTGGAGCAGTTAACATCAACGGATGGTCGCAGGATA